>NW_024705751.1:12320-25131 GCF_018977255.1 Callorhinchus milii | reverse complement strand
CCCCCCATGACGTCATATCCGCGAGGCCGTTTACGCCCGCATTACACAGGTAATGAGCTGAGATTAGGAGCACACTCTTAAAGAGAGTGCTCCTAATCTCAGCTTGTTACCTGTGTAATAAAAGACTCGACCACGATGTCTGGCTTGGTGTCCTTTATTCGGTTCGTTGCTGTCTCCCACACGGCTGTCCTCCTTTGAGACTTTCCACACGGTGCCGACGCTGTTGTTACACCCGTCACCGCTAACAGCCCGCTGTTGGTCTCCGTCGTTCCCGTAGCCTCTTAGCAGCCTCGCTGCTGTTACCCTCACGCAGCCCCCCTGGCTGTACTCGCTGCAGCTCCTCCTCGTGTCGCTCCCGTAGCCTCGGACAGCCTCGCGGCTGTTTCCCTGTCGCTCCCGTAGCTCCTAGCAGCCTTGCTGCTGTCTCCCATACACAGCCTCCCCGGCTTACTCGCTGCAGCTCCTCAACCGCTCTCTCTCTCCAGCAGCCCCACTGCTGTCTCCTCCCGCAGCTCCGCTGGCTGCTCCCTTAGTTGGTCACCGCTGGCCGACGGCGCCACTCTCCCTGGCTTCGCCCTGCGTGGCCTTACCCTTGCTCAGTCTCCCACTCTCTCCCGTCTCCTTCCGGTTTCTCCCTTAAGGACCCGAACCTTGCTCCCACGTCACATAACTCCACCTCTCCGTGACGTCACATCCGGGAGGTCGCTCGCGCCCGCATTACACCACCCTCCCCCGTAGAGAAAAACCCAGCCGACCTCGGCTGAACAATACCAACAGTAATGCGGGCGAAACCGACCTTGACACACCAAAGGACACCAAGCATGCAATATAACAGTAAGAACAATCAACACAACATAACAATCAACGAACGTACAAGAAGCAGGCAATAAATATAACAGTAAGAACAACAATGCAACATAACAATCAACGAAACACAAGGGATTTAGAACGTGTGCGGGTCGCCGGCCCGTCCCGGACGGTCGGCGGCCCACCCGCAGAGCGGGAACGTGACGGAGTTGAGGAGTGACAGGGCGTAATCCTCCTGTCGATGTTGGAGGTCCACCAACGTCCCGTGTCCCTGAAGAATTAGCCCCGGACGTGTCCCGCGACTGTGCCTGCAACGGGGTCGGAAGGGCCGCAGGGCCCGGAGTTCCCGCAGTCCTGGCAGGCACCCTCCGAGCAGGGCTCTTCGTCACCTGCGGCGTCACGGCCGGTCTGTCTGGAACAGGCACGACAGGCGCTCTCGCAAGATCAATGGACGCAGGCAGGGGAGAGTCGGCAGCAACAGACCCCGGCAAGGCAACATTAGGAGATGACGTATCATGTAGGGGAGCAACATATGGTTTCAAGCGCGACGTGTGAACAAACCAGCGGCGAGATCCAATCTGAACACGCGCCGACTGAGGGTTGGGAACCTCAATGAGGCGGACGGGCCCTTGCCAAGGTTTGTGAAATTTAGGAGAGGTACCCGGCCGCACCTGCGGGCAATGGAGCCAGGCCAGGTCCCCAACCTTCCAGGGGCACTCCCCCTTGGAACGTCGAGCATACCTCTCGTTCCGGGCCTGGGCTTTGGCCGTAGCCGCGCGGGCACTCTCCCGCGCCTCCGAGACCCGGCGAACAGTGTCCCGAATGTAATCAGGGAGTGGTTTACGAGGTCCCCTCACACCGGTTCCCAACTGCACATCCATCGGCGGCACGTTTTCCCGACCATACATAAGGTAAAACGGCGAATAACCTGTAGCCGCATGAGGAGTCATCCGGTACGCCGAAAGCACCCCCGGGATGTGCAGGTCCCAATCCGATTGTTGTTCACTCACCGTATGGCACAGCATGGCAGACAATGTCCGGTTTAGCCGCTCAACCATACCATCCGTTTGCGGATGGTATGGGGACGTCCGTACTTTCTTAGTCCCAAGGCCCGCGCACACTTCCGCCAATAATTTAGAAGAGAAATTTCGGCCCTGGTCCGTGAGGAGTCTCTCAGGCGCACCCTTGTCCATAACGTACCCGAACAAAAAGGCGTCGGTAATGGTCGCGGCCGATTGGTCGGGCAACGGCCAGGCCATCGGCCAACGGGAGAGGTACTCAACCCCAACCAGCAAATATTTATTACCCCTCGCCGATGGTGGGAAAGGTCCCAAAATGTCCAGTGCCACCAGTTCATTAACCCGAGACACCTGAATTGACTGTATAGGCGGCACATAAGGATGTTTAGGTGGCTTACGTCGGGCACAATCAGGGCACGCGCGGACGTGCCCCACGACATCTGTCGCCATGCCGTGCCAAAAGTAATGACGTTGCAACGTCAATAAGGTCTTCTGCACACCCAGATGTAATAGCGTGTCACAATGGAGAGTTCTAATCAACTCGTATCGCAGGGACGCTGGCACAACCAGACGCCAGCGCTCCTGGAGACCTTCCCTCCACATGAGCAGACCATCTCGGAGCGCGGTTTCCGGTACCCCATCCGTACCCGGACTCCCATTCTCCACTTTAGATCGCTTCCGCAAGGACAATAACGACTCATCCATCATCTGCTCCCGAATCCAAACAGACCGCGGCAGATTCAAAACCCCGTCAGTCGGCCCCGGTTCCATAGGAGCATCCGACTTCTCGACAGCTAACGCCAGCGGCTGAGGGGGGGATAGACTGGGCGTACATCTATGCGTCCCCGACGCACATTTGCAAGGGGAGCGCTGCGGCAATCTGGAAAGTGCGTCTGCGTTCGCATGGCGCACCCCCTTCCGATGTGAATTTGGAAGGAAAATTCCTGCAGCGTGTCCAACCACGCGCCAACTGGCCGGATGGCTGATCCATTTTAAGCGCATATTGCAAGGCCGCATGATCCGTACGCACGAAAAGGAACGACCGTAAAGGTACGGTCGAAACTGACGTAGGAAAAAAACAACGGCTAGGAGTTCCCTGCGAGTGACACAGTAGCGGGTTTCCGCGGGAGACAAGACCCGGCTACCATACGCCACGACGCGCTCTACGCCCCCTTTAGACTGGGATAATACCGCGCCAATACCTGTGTCACTCGCGTCCGTATCAAGAATGAATGGGCGATCGAAATCGGGATAATCCAATGTTGGGGCCGTAGCCAACAGATCGCGCAGACTCTGAAAGGCCGCCTCTTCCGGCGGTCCCCACGCAAACTTACGTCCCTTACCCGTAAGGAGGTGCAAGGGCCTCGCGATCGTCGCAAAATTCGGCACAAATCTTCGATAATACGAGGCAAATCCCAAAAACCGACGTACATCCCCCACGGTGGCCGGAGTTGGCCAATCCCGGACGCACGCCGTTTTTTCCGGGTCCGTGGACACCCCCTCAGCACTCACGATGTGCCCCAAATAACGGACGGACCGTTGCAGTAGGTGACATTTCTTTGGTTTGAATTTCAAATTCGCGGAGCGCATCCTCGTGAACACCGTCTCCAGCCGCCTTAAATGTTCATCAAATGTGCGGCTGAAGACAATAATATCGTCCAAATATATGAGACATGTCTCCCACTGCAACCCCGTCAACACGAGCTCCATCAGCCTTTGAAATGTGGCAGGGGCCGCATTCAGCCCCATCGGAAGGCAGTTGAATTGAAACAACCCCTGCGGCGTACGGAATGCGGTTTTCTCCCGTGAGGGCTCGTCAAGGGGAAGCTGCCAAAATCCCGAAGAGAGGTCCAGTGTAGAAAAGAACTTCGCCCCCGATAATGCATCGAGGGAGTCGTCCATACGCGGCAGGGGATACGCATCTGCCACCGATATCTTATTCAATTTGCGAAAATCAACACAAAATCGCAATGTGCCATCCTTTTTCTTAACCAAAACCACAGGCGCGCCCCATGGGCTGTTAGATGGCGATATAATGTCCGCAGCCAACATGTCTTCCACTGCCCCCCGAACGTGTTCCCGCTCGGCGGGACTCATTCGGTGCGAATTCAACCGAATAGGGGCAGCGTCGCCTGTATCAATATGATAGAGAAGTTACATAGATACGCGTGGCTAGGATAATGAGCGATTGGTTTAGGATATCAGAAACAATCATCCCTCTTCCCTTGCCGTGAACTTCCTATTTGTCTACGTGGCAAACTCCTCCAGGGCGAGATGCTCCTATGGTAAAGTTCACAGTCACTGAATCTTGTAAATGTATGCACCTTAATAAAAAGACAAAGATATATCCGGCCGTATGGGAGACTTCTCAAATTCGAAACGGCTTTTTCAAAGTCCCATGTTCCCACTCGGGTTCTAAATAACACCCTTACCATAGGCGTAGGCTGGCCATTACTACCCATTGGCGTCTCACTCTGATAAGTTCGTTCCCCGTCACCGGTGTGCGTTCCCCAATGATAGTTTCTCCCGGCACGGTCGTCGGTTGCCGGTTGAGCCTCACTAACGCCTAATGTCAGTGATCTGGGTCCGTACTGATCAGCATTGCAAAGTCGCATTTATTGAAATAGATAAGTGAGTGAGGTACCCGCTGCCCCCGTCTGTAAGTTTGTGTACCTTTCTTCCCGCTTTTGTTGAGAACCCGGCGACTCAAGCACACCGTAGCATAATCCATTCGGTACAGGAATGCGGAGGGTAGTTGAGTGACCGTCCGAGGAACCTCGGTTAATGGGAGTTGGTATCTGAAGGAACAATAAAGCAGCCCTGGTCATGGAGATGTTGCGTGAATGTCACGGGCTACGCATTCGCGTTCATCCCCTTGTTTTTGAAGACCATGTCTCCGCCGGCTTAACCCCAGCAGTTGCTTATGGACCTCGTAAGGCTTTGACGTTTAATCATGTCAATTGTGGATCCCTCAATACCACCTGCAGCACTAGCTAAAAGTCGTCAGCGTACCTTCGTAACGCTACTTGCGCGGTACAAGCTGTGTGGACCCCTGCATAAGAAGTACAATGGCTCACATCAGTAGCCGACAGAGGCGAACTAGTGGCTGTCCTCGCCAGCTAGCGACGTCAAAGGGCACCATCTTCGTTTCTTGTCAAACGCTGGCGCAACTTGTCGCTGAGCGGAGATTGCAGTCAAAATGGAAGGGCGCAACTGCTTCTACTCAAGTGGCCCTTGGCGGAGTACTTTACTACGTTCGCCCAATCTGTTTCCGTATAGACGTTTACTAGTTACCAGAATAACTTATGACTTATATACGATAACAAATTAAGCCTAATACGGACAATCGACTAGAGAAATGCTGAGGCTCGCATCCTGCCGGTTGATAGCTTTTGCGGGACTCTCATATCCTCGTTCTGGGCGGCCGCAAGGACACATTCCACGCAGTATCGTGGGAAATCACACTATACCATAGACCGGTAGGCTAGACACATAAACTATTCCTTGATCCCCCATTCGGACCGCCCAACTGATACGGTCATTCTAAAAGTGCGTCGCATAGAGCGAACGCACACGTTTAGGAGTCCAAGACTTGCATGCAGCAAATTTATACCAAATCATGATTAGATAAACATGTCGGGGGACCAAACAGCCCTTGCGCCCGGTCTTCCGACGTATGCGTGCCACACCAGCAACTAGTTCCTAAGCAGGGCTTGTGTTAGCGGTATCGTTCGATCAGACCGACCGATCCTAGCTAGCCGAGCCGAAGCTAACGGTCATGCATCATCCGAATCTGGTCCTGGGTACAACTGCCTACAAACATTTTTGCCCTTACAGGGTCGGATCGCAGGCCCAAGCGGTTGTTAAGAGTACTGGTTTTTGGCAGTACAAGTAGATCGAGCGAATGAACGACCGCACTTTAAGTTATTGGGCCTTGCGTAGCATTCTACGGTGGAGAAGAGATTCTTTTGACAGTCAGGGCAGAAGACTCGCAAGGAAACAAATCTCGAGGCAATGATATTCTCCTTATAAAACTAGCCTATTTGCCTTTCGAAGAGTGAAACAAACCCCATGACGGTTATAAAAGACAAGGTGCCGGTGCGTAACCGCGCGGATCAGCCCTTACTGGCTCTCCAATGACGCCCTGAAAGTCCTGAAGTAGACATATATGATATTGATCCCTTACGGTACTCCCGTCCCATCTATATGCTTCTCTAGAATTGCAAGGCCGGGCCTATGAGCCACGAGTTGCCCGATTCTTTCAGCAGCCACCTCCACATTGATATGATATAGACGTACTCACCAATGGACAAGCATCCTGGACGTACAACCTCTTCCCGAGCGTTCTTTCGACTAATGATTAGAGTCAATTAAAAATTCCTCCTCTCAGGGTGGAGGTTCTGGTGTCTGGCTTCAACAATTCATACAATATAATAACCAGAAGCGTCAACGATATTATTCCGCTAATCGTCACGTCCCTCTCAACGGAGCCGTCAGGGATACAGGGTTGACCACTTGGCAGAAATGTCACTCCACGAGGTGATGCTATGACTGACAATTTCCATTACAGATGCCCCCATTTTACTAACATCCTGTAGGATCCTCCCGGAGGCGTTGGCTAAGCCTCGGGGCCTCACTCGGGTATGCCCCCGAGCGGATCACAGACAGATAAATTATATCACATCATCCCGCCAAAGACTCGTGGATCATTACCATGGTCCGATTTTCGTTTGTTAAGATCCACTGCGCATTCTTGACGAGTTAGGGTTGTCAAACGCTTTCGCCGCATTCTGCTACCTAAATCGTGTCACATAAAGTCGCGACCTGCTTGGTGAACGCAGCGACCCAATAGACTGTGGCTAATTAAGATGGTAGATTAGATTATAATGACCGGACATCTGAATTCTGTAAGAAAGGATTTACCGTAGTCCTAGGATCGTCCTCTGGGGGCTCATACTTTGGAGCCGGACGTACTTTGGGTCCACAGAGTATTTAATAGGTGCTATGTAGATACGCGGGGTCCAGTACGGGCTGTTCCCTGAGCGTCTTCTTGAGATCCAACGGTCGCCAAGCAACAGGTTTCGGCATTTTATGATTCACGAGCAAAGAAGAGACCTTGATCGAAGCTCAGGGCATTATCAAACTAGTCTAGGCACCAACGAACGATACAATTGCTTAAGATTGGCCCACGCGCAATAGTGCGCCTTGTATGTCGGTGATCCGTCCGCACTAGCTGCAACGGTCTTGCTGCTAACTTTCGGGCATTCCAGCTTTTAAGGGGGCGTAGACTGATCCATCGGTCAAGATCTGGGCGGTCACTACATACACAAATAAACATCTATTTCTCCCGCAGGTTTCTAGCCTTGCGCGTCACCTATTAAGTGCGATACTGAAACTGAGCCGACCACTCCCTTTTGCGGTCATTCAGCTTAGCTGGGCGCTTGCTCGCTAGATTGATTCGCGTGCGCTCCAAGGCAAGTAGACCGGAATAGAGGTAAGACAATACGGACGAACGCGTCATCCCATACACCTCGGCGATCGACCTCTGACCGAATTTATCCATGGCTAGGTCGTCACAACAAAAGGACGGCAATCACCAAGCTGGCCGCGGCTAGCAGCTTTTTTTCCACAATGAGTGGCTGCCCATTCAGCAGCCAAGCTTATGTATGCGAGTGGTCTGATCTATCTAGTAAAGTCTAACCTTACCGCATAGATGATGTGAAAGTTCGTGGCCATGACATCCTTGCGAACCCCTTGAAGGGTCTATAGCATAATGGGCGCTTCATGTACACTAATTGACTCGGGCGTCAGTAGATTAAAATATGTTTAACTTGCAGGCGGGCCGGTATCATGTTGAGCATTGGTGGTGACATGGCACTATATGTTACAACTCTTTATTCTACTAAAAAGACAAGTAAAACCCACACGGTTCAGGCTGGAGTTCCTGACCGCGCACTTTGCAGTATGCCCGCCGCCATAGGTAGCACACCTCACCTGTGCAGCAAAACAGCAAGGACCAATGGAAGGGTGGGTCAAGGATGGGCACTCCTGTGCCAAGGGTAGGCGGCCCAGCCACGCCAACCACCCGTCGCAATAGGTTTTAGTATAGACAGTGAACGAGACTATCCGCAACGACTTGATTGCCCTTCTGTATTGCTGTATCAAGCATATCTGTAGTGTACATACTATCGGCTCCCTACACGTATAGAGGGCGTAATACATGTCGGCTGGGGTAGAGTCTGGGTCAGACTCATAGGCCTCGGCCAGACGGAGCGCAATTACCCTTGCTCCAACGTCAAGGCAATTTTATAACACCCAGTATGTTCTATGAAGCCAACTGTCACAGTTTTCCTTCCATCATTTAACATGGTCATGATACAGTGTTTTCAATGGGATCTACATGGCCCGTAAAGTGAAGATAATTTTAGGCAGGCACGCACAATGCTAGGATCGTGTTATTATAGTAAGTAGTAATTAGCTGAGAACTTAGGTTACTGTCAATTGTTTTCTGTTGATATTAGTAAGAAGTTAATCGCCCAACTGAGGCACGTCCATTGAAGGCGTGGCTCTCATCCTGTAAAGAGATGTGACTAAACCCTATCTAAAATGGAGTCACCGCCCACGAGCGCGACAGTGAGGGCATCTTACACAATCTCTAATAAACGGCAATTCAACAATTGGGCCACCCCTCGTTACACGCGGAGCTTGCGAATAAGATCACCTATCAGGTAACATATTTTATGGCAGCGTGTCACGGCGAACTGCTCACCCAAAAACAACCATATGACGCAAAGCATTGATTGAAGTTCTCTTTAGCATACCATCTTTCTTTCTACTGAGTAGCCTATTGTTGATGTTCATACTCATCGTCACGGTTGTACTACGTGCCCATGTTCGGGACCAGCTAAATAAATGCGAAGCTGTGGAGATGCATAAGACTAGATATTTTGTCCTGAGGGCTGGGTCTTCTTGTCCGCGGAGCGAAAGGTCGATTGTTGTCATCTATTATTTGAAACGTGGAAGCTACGCAACATTGTAACAAGGGAACAGAATCTTCGGGCTTGGGCCACAACTCAGTGCGTGAATGCCTGGTAAATCCGCTCTGTATAACTTCTTTTGCCTCACACGTCGCAGGCTGATGAAGTGGAATACGAAGATATATGTATTTGCGCGTTGCTCGTTACATTAATATTTGATAGAAGGTGAGGATAGTGTCTTTCCCATTTCAAGCAGCTAAACGGGTCAGACTTAAGCGAATCGGTGACGATCGGATGGTGTTGCAGATCGGTGAACACCGACTAGAGGACCTTGAGGTCCCGGATGTGTGTCACTTAGCGTAGAATGCTCTGATTGCGTAGGACTTTCGATCAATAGCATTGGACTGAGGATGAAAAGTGCTCTTCCGGTGACCTTTTCGACGTAACTTACCTGAGGTTCCCCCGTTATAGTTCGGCCTGTACAAGCAATGGCTTAATTAGGGCGTGGGCCGAGTCTGAGAGATAGTATATATTATACTCAGACAGCAGCGAGCATGCACGGTTTGGACTGCATCGGATCGCAGCAAACAGCGCATACTCGTCAGTAAAGTGCGGATAAACTGCACCTGGTGAAAGCAATGGCCAGCGCGGTTATCGTCACTCAATACCATGTAGCACCAGACCCGGTCCACTGTTTACTAGTCGGACGTTTCGATGAGATGAAACTTAGCAATAGGCACTCTATATGAAATTCTAATCATCGCAAGGACTCCGAATCGCGGGCGAGATGCACTATTCTGCCTTGCGTGTCGAGGACGCTATCTAGCCTAGACTCATGCTTTCATGTTTACGCATACAGCGCGTATGCTCTCACTTTACTCGAAGTCGCTAGACTGGTCTACCCCCAATTTCTCCGTATATCCAACCGTGGGTGCTGGATAGGCGAATACCGGTATGTGGTTGACACAACGACAGATGCGGAACCTCTAGGGCGTGATCATCATGACGAACGAAAAGTCTTATCGTGCTCAGCACAGCCACATAGCTCAAATGCTAGCGGATCCGTTTTATCCAGGTGTTGAGGCTCATTACACAATAATGTCTTTACGCATACATCACGGCCTTTCTAACGAGGGTAGCGCGGCCCTGGTTATTGCTTCGATCATTACCATTCTTTTTTTGCTATAGCAATTCCTAGGTTGGTCCTATTACCAGCTTTGTTAGCTGGTTAGCGTTCAGGAGCAGTCTTTGTTCTTTATAGGCGGTGAACCGTATCCTCTCCATCTTCTCTAGCACGCCTCACACGTTAAAGAAGACTTGCAGACAATGGCACACCACGCTTCCCTCTGCCTGAGTGCAACTAGTCGAAACTGCGTTCGCGCTTATGGGGTAGCAGTACGTAAAGATTGGTAAGTATCCTATAAACCTCATGAAAAGCTAGTCAGTATTTCGCTTAAGCAGATGTTAGAGGCCACTAGTGCGCATTTAGTTCATTCGAAACTTGTATGGAGATGCATCTCGGGAATACCCATGTTCCGAACAATTGAAACGATACCACCCATCCTAAACTACTGTACTGCCTTCCTGCTGTGTGTCCCCCAAATTGAAACATCTCTCTTATTCCCGGCTGCGGCTACCCCTCCAACAGGTTGCATGGTTCAGACAATCGTGGACGACGATCCGGGGGCTCAATATGATCGTTGCGCGAGAGACCAAACATCGCACGACATCGAAGGCTTTGGAGATCTTGAAAAGCGTAGGTTAAGGTACTAGGTGAGGTAGCGATATCGCTCTGCAGTGGACCCCGGGAAGAAGCAAATTGCAAACTCGGTTTAATGTCTCGGAGCATAGTCAATGTTAACACGTTGGGACATCTTAAAGCCTACGGTGGGTCCTCCCCGTTCCACTCCTTGACAGTTGCGGCTATCAGTGGTTTCACTTTGAACTGACGAACTCGCAGCCTTCTTGGATTTAACTGCCCGGGCCCGAAAACAAAAAATACTCTACGCAAGCATCTGACCTGACTGTGTCCAATTTTGTGTAATTTGTTCGATGCATCTCACGAGAGCGACTCCGGACGTCGGTGCCGCGATTGATCTTTGCTGTCGAGAGACTGCTTTATCACGAGAGCGTACTAGGCTCTTCCCTTCCGAGTTGCAAGCCTCGGGTTTTCGAAGAAGGTAGGCATGAACATTGAGCAGATGGGGGACACAGTGTATCACGCGAGTTTCCAGAGTGTTGCACTTATAGCTATAGGCCATGAGGGGGTAATCGTACCATGGGAAAACGAACGTTATTCACAGCGGTTCTGTAATGTATCGCTATCAGTGTGTTTAATCCGTTCCTGGGAAAAGCCACACCAGATCCACGACGGGGCCCTCGTAACGGGTCCTCTGGGTATCATAAAGGCGTGAGCGTAATTTCTTGTCTCTATAAAAAGCTTCTCCCTGCTGATATCAATATGTCAGTCGAACTACGAGAAGCCGTGTGTCCTAGGTCTGGAGTGAAACTCTGCACCATAACGGAGTTAAATTGCTCTCCTAATTGTGCTCGGGGCCCTTAGAGTATTATAGAAGATTTGAAATGGTCATCTCCTCGGTTACTTTATCGCGAGTTCTACCTTTCGCGATAAGTTGCGTCCTAATTAGCGTTCGAAACTCACTCGAAGAAATGGACTAATACACCGGACGCTGAAAGTAAAAAATCGCTACTCCATCGCAATCTCACGGGGTTTTCGCCACAATCTTCCTTCTGGATTTGTTAAATGGCTATTCGGCTACTTCCCCAGCGCCTCGAAGCCTTACTATATTCATGAAGAGAGGACTAGGCAATGCGTCGCGGTGTGAATTCCTGCTAGGGCTGAAAGTAATCTTACGCAGCACGACCACATCCTGCTCTGCTTATTAACAAGACGTGTCTCTTCATAGACGAGTGCAGATGAGGCTGCTAGACTTCATAATCACGTGTTGCAACAAGCAAAGTAATCCGCCGGTTAGCGACTTCAGTTCACGGCTCGACCTACAAGATTCGGGGATAACCCAACCTCGCGGTGACAACAAACCAACTCCTTGTTGCTACCATAGAGAGTCACAATAGGCACGTTCGGTACGCTGATCGTTTGTCCCTTGGGACTAACAGAGGCGCTTACCACAAGTACTCGTACTTGATATCACAGGCCCATGCGTGCGCCAGTGTTCCCATGTTGACTAAATGCCTCAGGTTATGTAGATCTGCTCATACCGCTACGTCCAGAAATAATTTGAAGGTGTAGAGGCGACGTATTCCATTGTGCAGGTCTCTTTTCGAGCAACGCAGGGTATTGGGGGCCTGTTGTTAAACGCCAAAGCTTGGGGCGAGGAAATATTAACGTTAAGCGATGGCATTTTGGCTATCGTCCGTGGCAGGGCAGAGGGTACTCTCCCATCCGCTCACACAGGGATGCTATACTGAACTTCGGACTCCGGGGACTGGATTACAAGGCATGCAAGCCACCCGATCTCTAATTACTACCCGTTGTAGCCAATTTGACCGATTAGCATCGATTAAAACTAGCCACCAGACGTACTCTAGTTGTCAAGGGGTTCTGCTGCAAATGCTTGGGGCTACCTTTGTTGCTCTTCGATATAGGGGCCAGGCGTCTAGAATCATCCTAACGTTGCGCAGGATCTCTACTCCTCGTTTCTTGCCATTGAGCAGTCTGTGCACGAGGTACTCATTATTGCGTCAGGCCTAATCCGCGTGAGAACCCAGATAGGGTCTCAGCCGTCATTAGAACCCGTCATGGTCGTTTCTCGTACCCAACTGGGTATGTAATCATCGAATGAGGCATGTATTCCAATCGTCGACATGTAAATCATAGGTATCCGATCGTTAGTACGGCTAAACCCATTTGCGTAATAAGTGCCGCTTGAAATTATAATCCGTGACGGGGGCCATCAGCGGCCAGTTGTCTAAAACCGAAATCATAGCTCAGGTCCGGAATATCAGCGATTGTGCCAGCATCTTACC
>NW_024705751.1:0-12290 GCF_018977255.1 Callorhinchus milii | reverse complement strand
GCGAATAATCACACCAACTGTTGTCACCTTCTCACCAAGCTGCTTGGCGATGGTCTTGTATCCCATTTCAACCTTGTGTAGATCTACAATCTTGTCCCAGACATCCTTGGAGATCTCTTTGGTCTTGGCCATGGTGGAGAGTTTGGAATCTGGATTGATTGCTTCCGTGAACAGGTGTCTTTTATACAGGTAACAAGCTGAGATTAGGAGCACTCCCTTTAAGAGTGTGCTCCTAATCTCAGCTCGTTACCTGTATAAAAGACACCTGGGAGCCAGAAATCTTTCTGATTGAGAGGGGGTCAAAAACTTATTTCCCTGATTAAAATGCAAATCAATTTATAACATTGACATGCGTTTTTCTGGATTTTGTAGTTGTTATTCTGTCTCTCACTGTTCAAATAAACCTACCATTAAAATTATAGACTGATAATTTTTTTGTCAGTGGGCAAACGTACAAAATCAGCAGGGGATCAAATACTTTTCCCTCACTGTATGTGTTGAAAAAAAATGTGCTAAGACGTTAATATAAAAATATATCGTGTCCTGGTGTACAGAATACCAATTACTCTGTATGTTGATTCGGTGGTGTGTTGTCTGAAGCAGTTTAATGCCAGATTGATCATAGCCAAGACAACCAAGTAATTTATTTATCTTTTATTTATAGTGTGCTTTAATCTGGCGAGGCAGGTTTGTGTTTAGATAATCACATAGCTCAAAATCAGAACGTTTTAATTTCCAGATTAGGAGTAGTTTCATTTTTCATACAGTTGATCAAACGATAACCACTTCATGAAGCTTTCGTGACTGCAGTAATCCATATTATTTGGTTCTTTCGGTAAAGTCACGTAGTTAGAAAAAAGAGTATCATGACGTTTCGATCACAACACAAGTTGTGGTCATCAGGCGACCGCTTGTGTTGCGATCGAAACGACGTGATTTGTTTTATTTTATTTCCAACTACGTGACTTTACCGAAAGAACCAAAGAGTAGAGAGCCACTTAGATGAGGTTTCGAGTCACACAAACACTGCCAATATGTTAAGGGACCACATTTACGTGCGTTCCGCAGTACACAGCTTCATGTGAAGCAACAGCAATGGTAGTATCCCCGACATCCTTCCATGTGTAATGCGAGTGCAAGCGGGGTTCGCTGCTGGCCTTTGGGCCAATCACATGTGCCGGGGTATTGAGGGGCATAGCCAGTATGGGGCGAATTTCAAGGTCCCCGCTTACCTCGAGTCCAATCAGAAGCAAGGTGAATGGGGGCGGAACCTAGGGGCGGAGCCAGCAGGGCGCGATGGAGGGGCGAGATCTGGAATGTTCGAAGGCACGTGGTGTGAGGGAGGAGACAGGGTCAATTGGTGAAGCGGATATAGGTGGGAGCCCGGAAGGGCTCCGGGTCAGTTGTGGGAGTGAAGAAGCGGGACCACGTGGGTTGCCGGAGGATTCCGCGCCATCAGCCACGTGGCTGCACGGGCTCAGCACACCGTCGGCCAGCGGTGTGCGGAGCGAGGGGAGCTGAAAGACTGATGGAAGAGCGCGCGCGGGGTGCGTTGCGAGGAACAGCTGGTCCGGTGTTGGGACCAGCGGGCTGCGGGTGTTGACCTAATAAAGAGTGGACGGAAACCAAGCGAAGCGTGGCGAAGTCCTTTACTACACATGTAATTGGAGAAGATGCAACACGTGTTACCTTCCACATCAGCCGATACCTTTATACGGTCTTCCCTGATGAATAAAGCGATGGCAGCAAAGCAAATAGACCACCCCTCAAGGACACGGCAGCCTTCCGATTAGTCCGTCGCCGCGAATCGTGCAGCTCAACGTGGTCGGATTATGAAGCACCAAATGCGACTATATTTTGAGGACAAAAGACATCGATGTCCTGGCGCTGCAGGATAGTGCACTTGAGAAGTCAAGGCTCCTGCTGAAGATTCGCGGATACTGCCTTGTGACAGCGGGCCACAAACCCCGAAACACTAACTGGCATCCTTTGTTACAGAAGACATCAGAGACACCATTCAATTACTGGACATCCCCTCTTTCCTGAACTATCGCCATCAAGATCAGCGAACTGGCTTTGGAGAACGCGTATCAATCACGACCCACAGAATGGTCACGGCCAACGCTACCAACAGTGAATGAACACCTCAATACCACACTCAAAACATATTTGTATTGTTAAATGCTATATAGAGCGTTTAGTCGTTTTAAGTTCAAACGTAGTTTACTGCATATCAGAACGCACATTTAGTTTTATTTGAAATAGTAAAATTTGATACCAAGGACAAAGATAAAACTTGCTTGAAATGTTCAGGAACCTAAAGCATTAGCCAATCCCATAGCATAGGTTTGGTCCGTACACTCTATGAGAGCATCTCTAATGCTTTTGAAATGATCATAGAGCCCAGGCGATCATCACGAAGTGCATTACGCTCTCTCTTATCCTGTGGTAGGGGTCGTGATGGGACTCAGCCGCGATTGAACGTGGAGGTCACGCAATGAACGAAATACCACGCTCAGATAAATTGTTCAAGAAAGGTACGGGCAAGAAGGCGCGACAAGGGGATGTGGATTTTAAACTATTAAATTAACTTTTGTTCATTTTTCCAGGTAAATACCACTCAGCTTTATAACTTTTTATCAGAAGCAACCTGGCCGCAAATGATAGCCCAACGAAGTGGCTTATCATGTAGAAATTTATAGCAGCAAAATACTCTAAACGCACATTTATAAATATGTACGGAAAAACCAGCTACCTGACCACGAGGAGAAAGACATGTAAACTCCAAATATACAGGCATCCGTGTCGGAATCGAACCTACACCTCCTGCATACAAGGCGAGGGAGATAACATTTCGCCACTGCAAATTGATGGCAATATGTTAAAGGATGCCACTAATGCATTATTTGGGCTAACATACAAATAATGCATTGGCAGGAAGAGAGAGAAGAGGAAGAGAAGGTTTATAAAGAGGTGTGAGACACAGGCTGGGGCTCCGGGGAATAAAAGGGTGGATGTCATTAACGAGTGTTGATGCCCTGCCCTACGTGTGGTCGTGTTCGTGTTGAAGGGAACAATACAAACTCCGTGATCAGGACGATTTGTGTGGACTTCCTTTCACGTTTGAATAGATTTGAAGCGAGAAATCCTTCACTCAGTGGTTTATGCAAAGACTATTAATCGTAAACACTTTTTTCTATATATAATGTAACTAGCAGCCCGCACGTCCTGTCGACGTGACTCTTCCTCCAGTCAGCCAACCAGCAAAACATTTGTCTTCATATTCTGTTTTGGTGGATGGTTGGGGGATGGGGGGGTGTTATGACATCACCACGTACGAACCCTGCTCAATGCCGTGGGATGATTTTTACGAGGCCCCACGGTGTATAAACTACAGACTGCAACTCTCATCCACTCTACTACTTAAATGGCTAAAAACGTCATTTATTGTATATGTTTCATTTTAAGGAACCGTGTGTTGTTGTTTGTGCTTGCGCACCACTGCCAACAAAGTACGACCAAATAATCTGATGAAACAATACGAATAGGTTTTACCCATTCTGGCAATAAATCATGCGGTGTTAAGATGTTAAACACAAATAGACACATTTTTAAGGCACCGAGTCTGCATTAACCACACTTACTTGTGGCAAAACATGCAAACAAACTTGTTTATAATATATGCATTGACTTTGAAACTGATTTGCCTACAGCAGAGAGCCTTTTTTATGGCATTGTTTCACCAGTGTTAGACCAGAGAGCGCCTAAAGGTGAACGCACTTGGGGAATTATTTCCATATACTCTGCCACAGTTAGTAACTTTTGTATGACAGTCAAACCACGTTTTTTTTGTATTCCTATACAACAGAAATTTGGGAAAATTAAGTCGAGAAGTAAACTTAATGGGTCCGATTGTTTCGTAGAGTCATTGGCGACTAGGCTATAAGTCCTTACACTTCACAAGTGGCTCTTTGGATTTCAACCCAGGATCTGTACGATTCCACAGTTCAACACTTTGACCTCTGCCCAACCCGACCACATAGAGTTCAAATAAATTCAACATGAAGGCTATATTTGGTTGTGCAATCATTGGTGACCATGGCGACACATCAACTTCCTGATCTCACAGTCGTTTTTGGATGTGGGGATTCACTGAGCTCACATCATCATCGTGACAGGTAACATGTATTACACGGAAGTGTCAAAGTGTCATGAGGCTATTTTAGGAAAACTGCTGGTATTTTGATACTAGCGATGTGTGCATGTTGAATTTTTATTGCACCGTACATAGCCAACCGCGCTAATCGGAGGTGCGGGAGAAGGACAACAGACTTAACACAATCTTGATTTGAAGATTTCATGACTGCAGGAATCCAACTGCGCTGTGAAGCAAGCGCGTCCACGCAAGTGAACCACCGTAACGGTGGTCGCGTCAGTGAGACACAAAGCCCATCACACAGCCATAACCATCGACCATCGAGGCTAAGGGAGCAGAAGTGGCCATGCTAGTGAGACCCCAGCCCCGGACCGTGTTCATGAACACAAGGCAGATTTGAAACACGGCAGAACCAACACCTCTGCAATGGCTGATCATTGTTATAATGCAGTGGGCTCACACGATATTGTTTTTTTCCGAGACAAAGGTACTCTGCAAACCTTCGGGCTACCATCAAAGATTTGTCCATGAAGCCATCCAGATATATAAACACAGAGACAATTTCAACCGAGAAGATGGGTATAAGCTGATAAATCATTTGAAGGAAGTTATTAACCAAGCAAAGTCGTAACTTGCTATGGTGCACCCATTCTTCCCTGCCATTTGGCTGTTATCTCCGACTCTTTGAGTTGCATTGCCCTGTTGGGTGCCTCTGCATTAACTGGCTGGGGTCTCACTAACATGGCCACCTCTGCTCCCTTAACCTCGATGTATCGATGGTTCTGGCTGTGTGATGGGCTTTGTGTCTCACTGACGCGACCACCGTTGTGGTGATTCTCTTGCGTGGACGCGCTTGCCTCACAGCACAGTTGGCAGCGCCACAGCTTGTGTTACACGTAGACATGACATTAAATTGCTAATCCCCCTAATCTCCGTGCCTAATCTCTCCCAACAACATAGTGCTAATCTCCCATTAACACTGCTGCGGTGAGCATATGCAACAATACGCGGCGACGGAAGTTAATTTCATGCTAATATCTCTCCCTAATCTCTCTTTCCCTAATCTCCCCCATTACCACAACTGACGTGCTTGCATCCGGGGATTAAATTATTTTCCGACTCAGACCCCGCTTGCTTACCCATCGCCACATGAATAACCTTTTGTTGTAACAGCTCTCTCGCTGGTTCAGCAGTTCCACTGCTGGATTGTATTTTTCCGCCTGAGGACGACCGCTTGTGTTGCAATCGAAACTCGTGATATATTATTGTTGTTTTCTTTTATTTTTCTACCTACGTTACTTTACCGAAAGAACAAAGAGTATAGACTAAACACAATCTAGATGAGGATTCAAAAGTGCATAGCTCCAGTGGCTTCCTAACATCGGAAGGAAGAGGGTTCCAGACGGCTGCAGAAGCGCACCTGAAAGGGCGCGATGCAGTGACCTACTTTATTTGATGGTCAGCCAAAAAACCAATAGCTTCCTCTAAAGAGAGAAAGACTCATAGGTGCAAGGAACCACAGACATCTCGACACAGTGGCGATTTGTTATCTCCCTCGCATGGTATGCAGTAGGTTGTAGGTTTAATCCCGACCCTAATTCCTGTATATTTGGAATTTGCATGTTCTCCCTGTGGGCAAGTGGATTTTTCTCCAGGTCCTCCGGTTTTCCCTCTGGGCCTTACCTGGTACAACGGAAATATTTAATAGTTTAGAATTTTAAAAAATACTTTGCTAGTTTATAGAAAATGAGCCAGGACCAACAATCTGTCAGTTCTCAATTTACTGAGAAAATTTCAGCCACTTAATGAATGCGAGGAACAAAGGATAATCTGTAGAAAACTCACGCTTGATGTACTTTTATATCCTTGTATTTATGTTGAATTTCCATTACACTGTACGTAGCCAACCGTGCGAAATGGAGGTGTGGGTTAAGAACAATATCAAGCACCTAATGTGACTATCTCGATTTTGAGGACAGACTTTGAGGACAGAAGTCGTCAATGTCCTTGCTCTGCAGGATATTCACTTGAGAAGTCAAGGTTCCTGCTGGACCATTCGTGGATAATTCCTCATGATAGCAAAGCCACCAAACCCTTAACACGTGCCACCCAGGGTATGAAGAACTCAACGCTCAACGACCACTGGAAGGGAGTTTCACGACAATTGTGTGATCCACCAACCCACGCCTCCATAGAGTTGAATGACAGGCCACATGAGTAGCCACCACCGGCTCTGTTGCGTGCCTCTGTGTTGGGCTATACTCTGCTGCTACTCAGCGCGATGTGCAAGGAAGACTGAAAGGTGTAGCCTGGATTCTGTCACTGAAGCCAATGCTAACAGAACGGGCTTGTTCTTCAGGAGGTTATGGAGATAATTATTTACGTTGGTAGACGTTGCGTCGTCTTTGCTACAGTGAGGGAAAAAGTATTTGATCTCAGGAGGGATTTTATCCCACTCCTCTTTGTAGATCTTCTCCAAGTCATTAAGGTTTCGAGGCTGACGTTTGGCAACTCGAACCTTCAGCTCCCTCCACAGATGTTCTATGGGATTAAGGTCTGGAGACTGGCTAGGCTACTCCAGGACCTTAATGTGCTTCTTCTTGAGCCACTCCTTTGTTGCCTTGGCCGTGTGTTTTGGGTCATTGTCATGCTGGAATACCCATCCACGACCCATTTTCAATGCCCTGGCTGAGGGAAGGTGGTTCTCACCTAAGATTTGACGGTACATGGCCCCGTCCATCGTCCTTTTGATGCAGTGAAGTTGTCCTGTCCCTTTTTAGCAGAAAAACACCCCCAAAGCATAATGTTTCCACCTCCATGTTTGACGGTGGGAATGGTGTTCTTGGGGTCA
The DNA here is from genome assembly GCF_018977255.1 of Callorhinchus milii. Lineage (NCBI taxonomy): Eukaryota > Metazoa > Chordata > Chondrichthyes > Chimaeriformes > Callorhinchidae > Callorhinchus > Callorhinchus milii. The sequence continues at coordinate 5,283 of NW_024705751.1, read as the reverse complement.
TAGGCAGCATTCCTCCTCCTCCAAACACGGCGAGTTGATGCCAAAGAGCTCCATTTTGGTCTCATCTGACCACAACACTTTCACCCAATTGTCCTCTGAATCATTCAAATGTTCAATGGCAAACTTCAGACGGGCATGTATATGTGCTATCTTGAGCAGGGGGACCTTGCGGGCACTGCAGGATTTCAGTCCTTCACGGTGTAGTGTGTTACCAACAGTTTTCTTGGTGACTATGGTCCCAGCCGCCTTGAGATTATTGACAAGATCCTCCCGTGTAGTTCTGGGCTGATTCCTCACCGTTCTCATTATCATTGCAACTCCACGAGGCTAGATCTTGCATGGAGCCCCAGGCCGAGGGAGATTGACAGTTCTTTTGTGTTTCTTCCATTTGCGAATAATCGCACCAACTGTTGTCACCTTCTCACCAAGCTGCTTATTCCAGCCTTGTGTAGGTCTACAATCTTGTCCCTGACATCCTTGGAGATCTCTTTGGTCTTGGCCATGGTGGAGAGTTTGGAATCTGATTGATTGATTGCTTCCGTGAACAGGTGTCTTTTATACAGGTAACAAGCTGAGATTAGGAGCACTCACTTTAAGAGTGTGCTCCTAATCTCAGCTTTGTTACCTGTATAAAAGACACCTGGGAGCCAGAAATCTTTCTGATTGAGAGGGGGTCAAAAACGTATTTCCCTGATTAAAATGCAAATCAATTTATAACATTTTTGACATGCGTTTTTCTGGATTTTGTTGTTGTTATTCTGTCTCTCACTGTTCAAATAAACCTGCCATTAAAATTATAGACTGATCATTTCTTTGTCAGTGGGCAAACGTACAAAATCAGCAGGGGATCAAATACTTTTTTCCCTCACTGTAGGTACGCGTCACATTACACCCAGGGCACTGTTGCAACGAGATCTTCAATCTCCAGGGATAATCCAGGTGAAATATTTAAACGATTAACCCTGATCAACAACAAAAAGTCTGGCCTGGACTTTTGCAGCTGTTTTAGACTAATTTCAGGGTGCTGATTTCAAATTTGATCTCAGATTTGCTCTATCACATCTAATTTTTATTCTATCGGCATACCCCATTTTCATTGATTTTACCCGAAATTAACTCTGTCACTTATGATTGCAAGTTGTTGCGAGTCAGTGACTGCTTTAGTGTTAAAATATGGTGGTGTATTTTTAGGATAGTGTGTTTATAATATCATTTTATGTAGATATCCACATTTATTTAATATTTTTCTTATGCAGGGCGTGATCTAACAATGGCTACAACATCCGAAAGAAGGAAATGCAGTAATGACCCAGATATCTTCTGCTACAACTGTGGCAGCTTCACTTTGCAGGATCAAAGGCGCAACAAAATACCTTTGTCAAGAAGGCTTATCTTGCCTACTTTAAAGTACGACTTGGAGACCAAGACAAAAATTAGGCTCCTCACAAAGCGTGTAAAACCTGTATTGAAACTTTGTGATCATGGTCTAAAGGAAAGAATGCTAAGCTGAAGTTTGGTGTGCCAATGGTTTGGAGAGAACCTACAACCCATTTGGATAACTGCTACTTCTGCTTTGTCAATGTAAAAGGTTTCAATAAGAAAAACAAACAACACTTACAATACCCAGATATCCCATCTGCCAGACGACCAGTTGAGCACTGTGAGGAAATACCTGTGCCTGTATTTACTGAGCTACCAGAGATTGATGTTGAATCCCTTAGTTTACCTGCTTCTACAGATGATGATGATGTTGCTCAGATAAAATATACGCCATCTGATGCAGATTGTGATAAAATGCCTCTGTTTAGTCAGCCTGAATTGAATGATCTTGTAAGAGATTTGTATTTGCCAAAGCAGTCTGCTAAATTGTTGGCTTCCAGGCTGCAAGAGAAAGGACTACTCAGACCTGGCACTAGTGTCTCCTTTTTTCCTAACAGAGAAACAGCACTGCGAAAGTACTTCCATTCAGATGGTCAACTTGTTTATTGTAATGATGTTGAAGGGCTTCTTCTCAATATGGGACTGCCCGCATATGATTAAAGTGGATGGAGACTTTTTATTGACAGTAGTAAAAGGAGTTTGAAATGTGTGTTACTTCACAACAGAAATACATATGGTTCAATCCCAATAGGACACTCTGTAAAAATGAATGAAGAGTATGCCAACATCAAGATTGTTCTGGATAGATTGGAATACCATGTTCAGAGATGGCTAATTTGTGTTCATTTGAAAATGGTTAATTTTCTGCTGGGTCAGCAAGGAGGTCACACCAAATACCCTTGTTTCCTGTGCTACTGGGACAGTAGGGCTACATTAGAACACTGGGTTAAAAAGAACTGGCCACCAAAAATGAGTTTGACGCCTGGTGACAAGAACATCAAGAATGAGCCTCTGGTTGATAGGAATAAAATTGTATTTCCCCCACTGCACATAAAACTTGGGTTAATGAAGCAATTCGTCAAAGCTCTTGATCACACTGGAGACTGCTTCAGCTATATATGTTCAACCTTTTCAAGTCTCAGTGCCGAGAAGAAAAAGGCAGGAATATTTGATGGCCCTCAAATAAGAACACTCATCAGGGATCCACACTTTGTTACAACAATGACTGCGGCAGAGGCTAGAGCTTGGAATGCATTCTCTGATGTGGTGCGGAATTTCCTTGGGAACAGGAAAGCGGACAACTATCGAGAGATTGTGGAGGAGCTGCTATTGAGTTTCCAATCACTTGGATGTAGAATGAGCATCAAGGTTCACTACTTACATAGTCACTTGGCCCAGTTTCCAGAGAACATGGGTCATGTGAGCGAAGAGCAAGGTGAACGCTTTCATCAAGACATTAAAGTTATGGAAGAACGTTACCAAGGCCGATGGGACTCAAACATGATGGCAGATTACTGCTGGTCCTTGATGAGAGACATTCCACAAGCTGTACATCGGAGATCGTCAAAGAAGAGGTCGTTTATGCAAATGTAACATCACCATTGTGAATGACCTTTTTGTACATATTTTTATTATCTTCACAATTCAATTCTTACATGGTAATATGAATTCACTCACATTTATATGCAGTCACTCTCACAACTTTGTGCTACGGCTCATTAAATGTTTGTTTCATTATTGTTGTATATTGTATCTTATCTTATTCTTGTATGGATGTCTGTTTAGCTATTCGTATATGAGCATAAATTTGCTGTTTTTATTGAAAATGCAATATTTAATATCTCAAAAACCTGATGTAATAGACAAAACCTGATGCCAGATTTGGAATCAGCACCCCAAAATTACATTAAAATCGTTGGAATACCTTATTCCAGAAAAAGTGTGTTGACCAGTGTAATATATGGAGCCTACTCTTCCATACTGGCCAGACGTCTTGCATCATGGAAGAGGTGGGGGGAGTACCCAAACTTTGTCCCACCACACGTGACCTGCCGATCGACATAACTCTGCAGCACACAATTGTACCGCTTGATGCATAGAAGGCAAGGGCGGGTTCATCAACTGCCGCACAGGGAGATCGAATGAACCCGGCGATCTGTGGATTACGAGTCCAGTCTGTGAACCATTACACTCCAGCAGCCTCGCTCGAGCATACCTTGTGGGGCCCATCGTAACAAAACTCAAACTTTTCCCATCTCCACTGGCTGCATGCTTTTCTTTCCGATATTCGAAAGCCACTGAGCGATGCACTTTTAAAACACAGAGTTTGAAAACTGACTTTTTTAGAACTGCTTTTTGTGTATAGTTCGTTCGCTCTTCCCCCGCACCTCCGATTAGCATGGTTGGCTACGTACGATGTGAAAGAAGTTCAACATACATGCTGGACCAGTGGTAGAAATTACACATTCCTATGGCAGGGACCAGTCTTTTCATCCAGTGGGCACTGCCTCCTCTGCAGGTGCCACTTATCCGTAGACGGGTCGCACGGAGGGGAGCGGTGCTCAAGTGGATTGCGCACTGAGCAACGATACAGGAGTGAATGCACATCATTGTTTGTAATATCATAGTCATCGTTACCTTATATTTACTTATTGATTTGTAACACTTGCTGCTGTGTTTGTCTGCTGGCCGAGTCACCGTTGGTAACTAGCTGTAGAGTTCAATGTGTTATTTACTTGGCTAATCAACTTCTTATTCTATTTCTGAACCCCGGCCCCCCACATACGATTCCCAACCACGGCGAACATCAAACGGCAAGAGGATTCAGAACTAATTCCCCCACCCTCCCGCCGCCCCTCCTCCCACCCCTCTAAAGATAGAGGCCCCCCGTGTAGACTAAATAGACCTGTTGGGGTAATTGCTGTTAGAGAATAGCACTTGAGAAGCCTTGCACGGCACATGAGGGGGTGGGTAGTTAGCACAATGTCCGCCGCATTTGTCTCTCTCATGGCGATGTTTGCTACACACGGCACCAGGTACTCATGTGAGGCCCAGAACCGGTTCTGGTGATCGTCACTCGTGCTGGTCGTGAGCAGGAATCGAACCCGGTTGGCCGGGTTCGTAGCACAACGGGCGAACCGCTGCGCCACCGCTCCCCACCTTTTCAAACAAACAAACAAAGATACCCCGTATAGCCTGAACAGACTGTTGGGGCAAGTGATGTTAGCGAGTACCTATGAAGGCCAGAACAGCACACGAGAGGGTGAGTGGCAAGCACCACGCCCAGCCTCCTTTGTCTCCCTAGTGGCAATGTTTTTACGCACCACACCAGGCTTTGTCGACCAAGAGGAGGCCCAGGACCGGTTCAGATAGGCGCCGCTGATGTTGGCCGTGAGCGGAAATCTAACTCGGGTATTTGGGTTCGTAGCGCAACGCGCTAACTGCTGTGCAACCGCCCCCCACCCCTCTACTCCACTCGTCACGAACACTGACCCAGCATGGTGGTCAAGTATGATCGAAACAGCTCCCACAACCAACGTGGTGTCGAGATTCCATCATCTATTGGTAGATTGAGAATGGTTTGGATATATTTGTATTTGCGGATGCAATCGATGATGAATGTGGTGGTAACGATGCTGGTGGGTGATGTTGATGAATGATGCTAATGTTCATGATTATGATGATGATGGCAATGGTGGTAATGCAATTAATGATGGCGATGGCGCTGTTGTTGATGTTTGATGACTCAATGTTAATGATGATGACGTGGTTGATGTGGTCCATGACAAACAATGATGACAATGAAGATGACGGCCTCACGCTGCCTTGAATATAAACTCACGACATCGCAGCTGTGAACGTTAAGCCGCAGATAATATCAGCTTCCTCGTTGTAAATTTATGG
>NW_024705750.1:0-25137 GCF_018977255.1 Callorhinchus milii | reverse complement strand
CTTGCCGTGCAGACGTTCGCTCACACACAGCCACAGCAGCAAGGAGAGACAAAGACGGCAGCGGCTGCGTAGGAGACAGAGCGCAGAGAGAGAGAGAGAGCAGCAGGAGGGTGGTGGTGGGGTCAGACCTCTGCTGGAGCGCAGGAGACGATCAGCTGGGAGAAGACGCAGCGAGTGGAGGAGACGCCTTAGCAGATGCACGTGGCAAAGACGCCATCTTCCTGCCCCTCCCCCTCACCTTCGCCCCTCCCCCACATCCGCCCCCCCCTCCACATCCGACCCCCCTCTCCACTTCCGGCCCCCCCTTCTTCGCCCTCACTTCGGACTATTTATTGTTGAATATTTTTATTATTTTTTTACTTCCATTCTACGTGACTTTACCGAAAGAACCAAGAAGATGAGTCACTTGTTGTTTTTTTCTTCTTGGTTCTTTCGGTAAAGTCACGAAGAATGGAAATAATAAAATAATGAAAAACATTTACATAATAAAAAACTACATTTTTTTGTGTTATTTTATTAAGATATTTTTTCCCATTTTTTATTATTTTATTATTTCCATTCTACGTGACTTTACCGAAAGAACCAAGAAGATGAATCCCTGCAGTCACGAAAGAAGCTTTAAATCGAAAGAGTCACGTGTTGTTGACGACCACGTGGTGTTCCGGCCAGGCGCTAGAGGCGTCACCCCATTGGTGGATGACGACACAGACCTCACCTCGGCTATAAAGACCCTCCCACTCGGCCACGTGCTTCAGATGCTTGGAGCGGCAGTGGAGCTGATCACAAACATCACCCAGCAGTGCAGAGTGGAGCTGGGGACGACTTCTGTACGTAGTAGGTGAGGCATTCACTCGAGGCTGTGTTGTCAGACACGTGTTGTTGTAGTTGAGTATAACATTTATTAAGTAACACATCGGGTCGTTTGCGTGTACGTGACGATTATCTGAACCGGTCTTGGGACTCCCCTAGGTCGACTCAGCCTCAAATGCGTACCTGGCGTAGCGGTGTAGTGTAGTGAACATCGCTAGCCCTAGGGGAGACAAAGGCGGTCCATTAATTAATCTATAATAAAGGGAGGGGGGTGTTTTGAGTTAGATCGCAAAAAACAGAAAATAACCTTTATGGAGAATGTCGGTATCGTGAAAACCTACGTGTTCAACTAACCCACTAATGCCCACATTTTTTCCCAGAGGTTTATTCAAATTTGTTAAATATTATACTAAACCTTTTCTCGTAAAAATAAGATTTTTTAAATACGTAGTTTTATTTTTATTATTTCCATTCTACGTGACTTTACCGAAAGAACCAAGAAGATGAATCCCTGCAGTCACGAAAGCTTTAAATCGAATTTTTTTTTATATAGTTAAAATATACAATATACAGGCAGTCCTCTACTTACGACGGAGATGCGTTACGACGACCCCATTATCACAAGTCGAAAATATTGTAAGTCGAAGATGGCCTATACCCTATAGCCTACCCAGGAGTCTTACAGAATGGTGATAATTTAGCAACACAGAGCAATTTACAGTAGCGTGCTGTATAAACTATATACTGTGTGTACTTATTAATTACAATACTGTATTGCACAGTAAAATGTAAAGTTAAAAAAACAAGGTAAATTCTTAGCCTACAAATATTGAACTGCGATTTAATAGAAAGTTTTGTCAAGAAACAATCCTATCTGCTATAAAAAAAACACTTTTAGCATGCATTGAACGTATCGTATCGTGGTAACATTAAAATGTAATCGCTAAAGCTACGTATCATAGTGTAGTGTATAGTAGTGTATAGTGTTAGTGTATATAGTAGTGTAGTGTATAGTGTAATGTATAGTGTAGTGTATAGTGTAATAGTGTAGTGTATAGTGTAGTGTATAGTAGTATAGTGTATAGTGTAGTGTATAGCATAGTGTATAGTATAGTGTATAGTGTAGTGTATAGTGTATAGTGTAGTGTATAGTGTAGTGTATAGTGTAGTGTATAGCATAGTGTAGTAGTAGTGTAGTGTATAGTAGTGTATAGTATAGTGTATAGTAGTGATAGTAGTGTATAGTGTAGTGTATAGTAGTTATAGTGTAGTGTATGTAGTGTATAGTGTAGTGTATATTGTAGTGTTTAGTGTTATAGTTAGTAGTGTATAGTAGTAGTGTGTATTTTAGTATGTAGTGTATAGAGTGTAGTGTATAGTAGTGTAGTGTATAGTGTGTATAGTAGTAGTATAGTTAGTGTATAGTGTATGTGTAGTGTATAGTAGTGTAGTGAGTATAGTGTATAGTAGTGTAGTGTATAGTAGTATATAGTGTAGTATAGTAGTGCAGTGTGTAGTGTATAGTAGTGTAGTGTATAGTGTAGTGTGTAGTATAGTAGTGTATAGTGTAGTGTGTAGTGTATAGTGTAGTGTATAGATGCATTGAACGTATCGTAACGTATCATATTGTACTGTACTCACCAAGATCCTGTTTGTCGTCTGCACACGTGAACGATGTTAAGGTTGTTGATGGCAATTTTGTGGTGTCGCTGTCACCATCGTAACATCGAAATATCATAAGTCTGCCCATCGCAACTTGGGTTCTTTCGGTAATGTCACGTGGGTAGAGAAATAACACTGGTCAACACATTTTCTGGCATGAGGTATTCCAACGGTTTAATGTAATTTTGGGGTGCTGATTCCACATCTGGCATCAGTTTTTGCCTATCACCTCAGGTTTTTTGAGATATCAAATATTGCATTTTCAATAAAAACTGTAGAAGAAAAATATTAAATGAATGTGGATATATACATAAAATGATATTATAAACACACATCCTAAAAATACAGCACCGTATTTTAACACTAAAGCAGTCACTCACTCGCAACGACTTGCAATCGTAAGTGACAGAGTTAATTTCAGGGTAAAATCAATGGAAAATGGGGTATGCCGAGAGCATAAAAATGAGATGTGATAGAGCAAATCTGAGATCAGATTTGGAATCAGCACCCCTGAAATTAGTCTAGAACAGCTGCAAAAGTCCAGGCCAGAAAAAATGTTTTTTTTTTTTTTGACCAGTGTGATAGATCACGACGTTTCGATCGCAACACAAGCAATCGTCATCAGGTGGACATCCACGGGCGAGACAACCACGCCGACTTCAGCAGTTCTTGCTGCTCCCCAAGCGTGAGGGCAGGAGCTGGATTGGCTCTCGACCATTACCCTGTTCAGATTTAACGCTTTCGTGACTGCAGGGATTCATATTCTTGGTTCTTTCGGTAAAGTCACGTAGAATGGAAATAATAAAATAATAAAATAATACAAAATAAAACATAATAAAATAATGGCCGAAACGTCGTGAGAATTTTTTATTGTTTATTTTTATTATTTTATTATTTCCATTCTACGTGACTTTACCGGAAAGAACCAAGAATATTACCCTGTTCGTGACCTTGACCCTGCTACTGACTTTGACCCCGTGCCTGACCCTTGACCCTGCCCCCCGAGGGCAATGCCTGCATAGGTGCTGCTACTCGCTACTAACACCACTTGCCCCTACAACCTGGTACAGTCTACATGGGGGGGTGGTGGGGATAGTTGTGTTTGCATTGACATTTTGAGTTGAAGTTTCTACTTGAAATAAATAATTCAAGTGAACACAGACATTGGGGATTTGTTTGTGTGTGTGTGAACGTGTTAAACTGTGTGTGCGCACGTGTTCAATAAACCGTGTGTGTGCGCGTGTTAAACTGTACGTGTGTGTACGTGACGATTATCTGAACCGGTCCTGGGACTCCCCTAGGTCGACTCAGCCTCAAATGCGTACCTGGCGTAGCGGTGTAGTGTAGTGAACATCGCTAGCCCTGGCCACCCACCCCCTCGTGTGCCACAGTGCCAGGTTGCTACTGGCTACTCGCTATCAACGCCACTTGACCCCAGCAGTCTGTTCAGGCTGTAGAGGGGGGTCTTTGGTGTTTGGAGCGAGCGTGAGGGAGTGAGTATGGTGTGGAGCCAGGGAGTGTTGAACCCTGTCACTCCTCTCTCTCTCTCTCATCAGGACCTCTGCCTGGACTCCCCAGAACCTCAGAACAACGTTGAGGAAGACTCAGCGTGAGTGATTTTCTCGCTCTCACTCTTCACACTCACTCGCTACCTCACTGACTCAGTCACTACCCTCACGCATTCACTACACTCACTCGCTACCTGCACTCATTCACTCACCACCCTCACTATCCTCACTCGCTACGCACCCAGTTTGTGTGACTAGTGCTGTACTAGTAACGAATTGGCAAGTTCTGTTTACGTGACCAACCCTGTTACTAATTGGCTGTGTCGCGTGGTGAAGGGTTTACAAAAACCTGTAATATGGATCATATTGGTCGCGAAAACCTACGTTTTAAACGTAGGCTTTCACAACAAATATCCATCATAGAGCTTTTTGGGTTGGATCACGTAAATACGAACGTGTCGCGATAGTGCCGATCGTTGTGTTGGTGGTACAGGTGTGCGCGTTGCATCGCCGGCACGACAAGCCAGGAACTTCCATGGAGAGGGGGGAGAGGAGCGGAGGGAAGAAGAGGCCAAGGCAGAGAGCCAACTGGAACAGGCTTGACGACGAGCGGGAAGGCTACGGTGCAGACCGAGCCGCCAGAGGGGAGCAGCTGCAGGGAGAGCAGCTCTGAGCGTGGAGAGACGAGGAGAGACGGGACAACCTGGCCAGAGCCGGGCATGAGAGGGGGGCACAGGGGGACAGAGGGGGGCAGGAGAGGGGGGGACCAGGGGGGCAGAGGGCATGAGAGGGGGGCTCAGGGCGGGAGATGGCAGGAGAGGCAACCTCCAGACGACAGGGCCAGGTGGGAGCAAGAGGGAGCCAGGAGGAGGGTTGGTGTTGCCGGTGATGCTGAGACCGATGGACGTGGCGAGGGGTGCGGAGGAAAGAGGTGGGGGAGGCAGGCCGGGGGGGGGGGAGAGGCGGGGCCAGAGCGATGGCAGACAGGAGAGAGAGACAAATGTGGCAGGGGTTTTGTGAGGAAGCCGTGGAGGAGGGGGAGAGGAGCGCCGAGAGACGAGTTCGCGAGACAGACGTCCGTAGCGCGAACGACGATGTCGGGGCCTGAAAGGCCATCGAGAAGAAATGGCCGGGTAGGAGAGCCAGAGGCAGGAGAGGGGGAGGCTGGTAGAGGAGACTTTAGTGAGGGCAGGATTCCACACACCAGAGACCCAAAGATTCATAAGAGACCCATAGATTCACAACAGAGACCCATAGATTCACACACAGAGACCCGTAGACGCACACAGAGACCCATAGGTTCACACACAGACCCACAGACTCACACAGAGACCCATATATTCACACAGATGTAATAAAGGACTCTGTCAGGCGATGTTGGTCTCCGTTCGTCCTTTATTTGGGTTCGTCTCCGCACCCCACTGGCCTCCTCCTCAGACCAGCGTCGTCTCGCACGCGCCCCGCGCACGCTCTCCTCCCTCAGCTCCTCCACTCCTCCTCAAACCCCGCTGGTCCTGACAAGGGACCAGCGTCTCCTCTCGCGTGCCACGCACACTCTGCTAGTCACTCACTAGCTACGTGTGCCCCACACGCTCTGCTAGCCACTCGCTAGCCCCGTGTGCCCCGCACACTCTGCTAGTCACTCACTAGCTATGTGCGCCCCGCACACTCTTCTCTCGCTCCGCACACCCTGGCCGACGGTGTGCCAAGCCCATCAGCCACGTGGCTGATGGCGCGGCGGCCACCCAACGTGGTCCCGCCTCTTCACTCCATCGGACCGGCCCCCGATCTCTTCCGGGCTCCCCTCTATAACCTCTCTCCCAACGTGACCCTGACTCCTCCCTTCCGGATCGTCAGATCCGCTCTTCCCACCTCCAACACCCCGGGTCGTGTGATTGGGTCAGAGTCCAGCAGCAACCTCATTTACGCTCGCATTACACAGAGACCCGTAGACTAACACAGAGACCCATAGATTAACACACAGAGACGCGTAGACTACACAGAGACCCAAGATTCACACAGAGACCCATGAGATTCACACACAGAGACCCATAGATTCACACAGAGACCCAGTGAATCACAGAGACCGTAGACTAACACAAGAGACGCGTAGACTACACAGAGACCCATAGATTCACACAGAGACCCATAGATTCACACACAGAGACCCATAGATTCACACAGAGACCCGTAGACTAACACAGAGACCCGTAAACTAACACAGAGACCCGTAGACTAACACACAGAGACGTGTAGACTACACAGAGACCCATAGATTCACACAGAGACCCATAGATTCACACACAGAGACCCATAGATTCACACCAGAGACCCGTAGACTAACACAGAGGACCCGTAGACTAACACCAGAGACCCATAGATTCACACAGGAGACCCATAGACTAACACAGAGACGCATAGATTCACACACAGAGACCCATAGATTAACACAGAGACCCGTAGACTAACACAGAGACCCGTAAACTAACACAGAGACCCGTAGACTAACACACAGAGGCGCGTAGACTACACAGAAACCCATAGATTCACACAGAGACCATAGATTCACACACAGAGACACATAGATTCACACAGAGACCCGTAGACTAACACAGAGACCCGTAAACTAACACAGAGACCCGTAGACTAACACATAGAGACGCGTAGACTACACAGAGACCCATAGATTCACACAGAGACCCATAGATTCACACACAGAGACCCATAGATCACACAGAACCCGTAGACTAACACGAGACCCATAGACTAACACAGAGACCATAGATTAACACAGAGGACCCATAGACTAACACAGAGACACATAGATTCACACACAGAGACATAGATTCACACAGAGACCCTAGACTAACACAGAGACCCGTAAACTAACACAGAGACCCGAGACTAACACACAGAGACGCGTAGACTACACAGAGACCATAGATTCACACAGAGACCCATAGATTCACACACAGAGACCCATAGATTCACACAGAGACCCGTAGACTAACACAGAGACCGTAAACTAACACAGAGACCCGTAGACTAACACACAGAGACGCGTAACTAACAGAGACCCATAGATTCACACAGAGACCCATAGATTCACACACAGAGACCCATAGATTCACACAGAGACCCGTAGACTAACACAGAGAACATAGATTACACAGAGACCCATAGACTAACACAGAGACGCATAGATTCACATACAGAGACCTATAGATTCACACAGAGACCCGTAGACTAACACAGAGACCCGTAACTAACACAGAGACCCGTAGACTAACACACAGAGACGCGTAGACTACACACAGACCCATAGATTCACACAGAGACCCATAGATTCACACACAGAGACCCATAGATTCACACAGAGACCCGTTAGACTAACACAGAGACCCGGTAAACTAACACAGAGACCCGTAGGACTAACACACAGAGACGCGTAGACTACACACAGACCCATAGATTCACACAGAGACCCATAGATTACCACACAGAGACCCATAGATTCACACAGAGACCCATAGATTCACACAGAGACCCGGAAACTAACACAGAGACCCGTAGACTACACAGAGACCCATAGATCACACAGAGACCATAGACTAACACAGAGACGCATAAATTCACACACAGAGACCATAGATTCACACAGAGACCCGTAGACTAACACAGATACCCATATATTTACACAGAGACCCATAGACTAATACAGAGACCCATAGATTCACACAGAGAACCGTAGACTAACACAGAGACCCATAGATTCACACAGAGACCCGTAGACTAACACAAGAGACACATAGATTCACACAGAGACCCGGAGACTAACAGAGAGACGCATAGATTCACATACAGAGACCTATAGATTCACACAGAGACCCGTAGACTAACACAGAGACCCGTAAACTAACACAGAGACCCGTAGACTAACACACAGAGACGCGTAGACTACACACAGACCCATAGATTCACACAGAGACCCATAGATTCACACACAGAGACCCATAGATTCACACAGAGACCCGTAGACTAACACAGAGACCCGTAAACTAACACAGAGACCCGTAGACTAACACACAGAGACGCGTTAGACTACACACAGACCCATAGATTCACACAGAGACCCATAGATTCACACACAGAGACCCATAGATTCACACAGAGACCCATAATTCACACAGAGACCCGGAAACTAACACAGAGACCCGTAGACTAACACAGAGACCCATAGATTCACACAGAGACCCATAGACTAACACAGAGACGCATAATTCACACACAAGACCATAGATTCACACAGAGACCCGTAGACTAACACAGAGACCCATATATTTACACAGAGACCCATAGACTAATACAGAGACCCATAGATTCACACAGAGAACCGTAGACTAACACAGAGACCCATAGATTCACACCAGAGACCCATAGACTAATACAGAGACCCATAGATTCACACAGAGACCCGGAGACTAACAGAGAGACCCCTAGACAACCATAGAGACCCATAGATTCACACAAAGACCCGTAGACTAACACAGAGACGCATAGATTCACACAGAGACCCTTCGACTCACCACACAGACCCGTAGACTAATACAGATACCCATACATTCACACAGAGACCCGTAGACACCCATAGAGACCCATAGATTCACACACAGAGACACGCTCACCCACCCACTCATGGAGGAGCAGCAGCAGAAGCAGCAGGATGGGAGCCTCCACTTCCAGCACCGCTTAGAGGTCACAGGTCATAGAGGTCACAGCTGACTGCCTCGCTGGGCTATTCCACACACTTCGCCAGCCCTCCACCACCCAGCCTGCCCCTCTCTTTACCCCTCCCCCCCGGAGCGGTGCTGGGCCTCCCCTACGTCCACTCTGCCCCAAATGAGTGTGCCTGCTGCTGGGGTCTGGGTGAACATCACCGCCGGGGAGACAAGGCGGTCGGTCAGGGGTGGTACCACAGTGCCGGCCTCTATAGGTGCGTGAGTCGCAGCACTCACCCCGACTGTCTGTTCAGGCTGCACGGGGCATGGGGAATCGTTGCCTTTTGCGTTGACATTTTCAGTGAAGATTCTCGGTTAAAAAAAAACGAATTTGATAAACAACATTTGGAATTTTTGTGCGCACAATGTTTTCTCACCTGCAACTCAATCCGTCGTGAGAATTGGAAATGCAAAGGGGGAGGGGGGGTGCAGTAACAAGCAGCCCACGTGACAATTCAGCGTTGGGACGATTTTGTCGGAGAGCCCCTGAACTGAACCTTGTGGCAGAACCCCGGGGTCCCAAATAAAGAGTCTAAAAGCGTGACGTTGAATTTGGAGAGAAAACCCGGAGGACCCTAGAAAAATCCACTTGGAGCACGGAGAGAGAGAGAGAGCAAACTCCAAATATACAGGCAGCAGGCGTCAGGGTGAAGATCGATCCCACAAACTCCTGTATACTACGCGAGGTAGTCAGCATCTCCTAGCCACTATGATGAGAGACACGCAAACTCAAAATATACAGCAGCAGCAGGCATCATCAGAGTCGGGATCAAACCCACGACCCCCTGTATACAGGCGAGGTAGTCAACATCTCCTAGCCATTGTTTCACGGCGTGCACCCTGTGTCATTTACACTTTGAATTTCGCAGGCATTTCCATTCCTCATTCTCGCAGAAAATAATCTCAACGTTGTGTCACATGACGGTTGATTTGGAGCGTTCACCGCCCTTTGGTTATAGTTGGTTTCACACAATTGAAATGTCTACTTATTTCTTTATGAATAAAATGCCGCGTCTGTTCGCCTCTTCAGGATGTACAACTTTGTTTTCCTGTTGCTCCAACTGAAAGTGCCACATCAGCAAAGATAAGCCAGCAACGGTTGAAGGTTATTTTTTTGTTCACCATTGGCCACCAGATTGGTTTGAGAGTCTTCATCCATTCTGAAACGTGTCCCAGAGGAACGGCCACTCCCGAGATGGAGCCATGGGCCTCAGGCATTTGAAAGCGGAAATCTCGCTCTGAATCAGTTGGGTGGCATTTTATTCGCCTTTGTAACGCTGCCGCGTGGAACCTGCCTGGTCTATCAATCCTTGTGGAAGCTTCGGGTCTTCTCGGCCACGGTCATGCCCCCTCCCTTCTCTCTGCTTGTGTAATGAGCGACTTCCACGACACGTCGTATAGAGGGTACTTCTTTATTTCTCACACTGAGCACAACACAGGCCAGCACTGGTTCTTCCTCTTCACTGAATACAACTCGAGGCAATAACACCTCCACTGGCTACACACACAGCCGATCACTCGGCGAGGTCCCCTCGCCCTCACTCGTCTCCGCCGCTGGCTGGCGGCCGTGACGATGACGGCGATGGAACCAACGCAGGAGATCTTCCACGTGGCCGGACGATGGAGAGCAATGTGGGTGAACAGCGACACAGCCAGGACCCAGGACCCCTCACCCGCCCCGAGCCACACGTCCGCTCCTCCTTATATCCCCCCAGGCGTGGCTAAGCCCCGCCTCCAGCCACGCCCTCTCGTGGAACGTTCCAGCAGGTTCCCGGAGCATCTCGGCTAGCCCCTCCTGTTACCTTTGCCCCAGATACGCCTCCTTCCCGATTGGCTGTTACCTCTGTGGCTGTAACCGTGAAACTCTTCCCAGGCCAGCTGGTGTCACTTTGTCATGTCAACATAACCCTGTCATTACACTTGTGAACGAGGACCCCCTTCAATGGAACATCAGCGTTACACAACCAACGAAAAGATAATGCTGCTCGACTGATTTGGAGACCTCTGCTGTGAAACCGGAGCCGGTCATGAGCACACTGCCCAGGTATGGGAAAACTCTCCACTCTCTCCACAACTGCCCCATCACCGATTGGAGTTGTGGGGGTGGAGTGCCGATGGTACAAAATGCCCAGGGCAGGTGTTTCACACACACGCGCACCACACACAACAACAACCGCCATTCGCCACTAAGTGGCCGGTGACGTCACCACGACGGCTTGTGCCAGGCCATGTGCACCTTAAGGCCACGTGAAGTGTCGGAACGCCCGCCGGCAGGAGGTCACACACACACACAACACCAAAGTCATGGTGAGTTTGAAGTAATTCTGTCGAGCAGAACTTTGGAAGGTTAATTTGTATTCACATCGAGTAAAGCGCCGCCCTCATCAAACACCGAAGACGTGTCTGCGGTGTACCAGTTGGCATGCTGGACTCCTCCAGGTCGCTGGTTCCATTCGATCTTCCCAGCAAAGCAGATTCAATGTGAGCATGCTACTTCCAGTCCCACATCATCTGCCCAACCAATAGTATTCCATGGATTCATCACAGTGATTCAAGTACAAGGTCATGTGTGGTGGGGGTAATGTGTGGGTACGACCACTTTGTCCAGAATGTTTGACAGGTGTGGGGTAGGTTGGTCAAATGCTATTAACTCTTTAACTAAACTCTTTGTTATTTCACTGGTAAGGCCCACTAAGCTATATAGCGCTTTTTTCAGAAGCAATCTGGCCACAAATGATAGCTCAACGAAGTGGCCTATCGTGTGGATATCTATAGCAGCCAAATATTCAACGCGTGTCTCTAAATGTGGAGGGGAAAACCGGACGAACCCGGAGAAAAATCCATGGGACAACTCGGAGAAAGAGAGACACGCAAACTCCAAATATACAGAGTGGGGGTGGTGGTGATGGGGGTCGCTGCGCGGGTATTTAACGGGGGGCACATTCCATTAAAACCACGAATTGATGGTGTCACACTTGGACGTGACGACCAGAGGTTACTGAATATCGACAGTTTAATGATTGGGCAAGTTTCTTAAATCTGTCCAGCCAGTGGTTATCATGTTATGTGTACGCCGCAGTTCTAGCGGGAGGTCGCGGTGAGGTGGGTGGGTAGGGGTAAAGTGTGAATTACGCCCAACTCTTTAAACTCCTCTGATCAGCATGGAAGAGGAGGCCAAACACACTCTGGAGTTCACTGGGACGGAGGCTCTTCACCAGTAGAGGGCGTTAGCGAGAAATCCCTGTTGCCATTGATTTCGTCTGTGATGGTTTTCTGAGAAAAGACGTGGGCACAATAGCTGTTAGTTACCCCCAAAAGTCGTCTTGCGTATAGATGTTAGTGTATGAACACATTGTCCTGCTGCTGCGGAGGGAGCTGGTAGGAACGCGTTGGGTTTGCTCGCTCAATGGCCTGCAGGGTCAACGGCCATGCTTATAAAGGGCTTATGATGATGATGATGGGCCATTGTGCCCCAGGCCTGTGGTCAGATTTGTCATCTTGCACTCCAACAGCAGCGCTTAGGAGAAGCCACTGGGTGGCAGTAAGTGGCTGGGCTCAAATAATCAATTGACAATTCAATTCGCGAGTGTCCATGTTGTGTTGTTGTTGTTTGCTGCTGCTGCTGTTGCTAAGTTCTCCCCCACTCTCGTGTGAGCTTGTCCATGGTGTTGTTGTTGTGTTGTTGCTGCTGCTGTTGTTGTTGTGAGTGGGTGGCGTTGCAGCCCAGTAACGAAACACTGCAGTTTTAACACGAAGTAAGTAAAGACTTGCATGAACAAATATCTGCCATCTTGTTTGTTGTTGTGGTGTTGTTAGATTGTTTAAAATATTAACATCGTGACAAATATCTGCCATCATATGGCTGTGTTGTGGTTGTTGGTGTGTTGTTGTTGGGTGGTGGTGTGTGTTGTTAGATTGTTTAAATATAACATCGTGACAAATAATCTGCCATCTTGTGTTGTGGTTGTTTTTGATTTAAAGCTTTCGTGACTGCAGGGATTCACATTCTTGGTTCTTTCGGTAAAGTCACGTAGAAGGGAAATAATAGAAGGAAGTTTCTGTTGCAAAAAAACTTAGTCGCTAATGTCCCAATACTATCGGTTTAAAACAATAAAATTTCAACCTCAGAGAAGCGTCGAGAAGCACGTGGGAAATTCCACATTCCCATGGCGCGAGTTTAGCCACAAGGAAGCCACAAGTCGCTGGCCAGCCTCACCACCCACCCCCTCGTTTGTGTATCGATCCCCGAGGGTCGATCAGCTCTGTTACTGTATTATTACCGTTACAGTAATAACACAGTAACCACCTTCAAGAGCCGAATGGCTCACAGGGCTATACCTATCAATGAACTTGAACCTTGCAAACTAACTCTTGACTCTATGTAAGCGCTGGTTAATAAGAATAAGAATGCTGTTTTGTTTTTTAATGGCACCATACAAGAGCCCTTGATGCACATTGAGATTGGGTTGCTGCAGTGGCTAGGAGATGTTGACTACCTCGCCTGGTGTGCAGGAGGTCATGGGTTCAATCCCGACCCTGACGCCTGCTGCTGTATATTTGGAGTTTGCGTGTCTCTCTCTCATCATCATCACGGTGGCGAGGAGATTGTTAACTACCTCGTCTGGTATACAGGAGGTCGTGGGTTCGATCCCGACCCTGACGCCTGCTGCTGTATATTTGGAGTTTGCGTGCCTCTCTCTCATCATCATCACGGTGGCTAGGAGATGTTAACTACCTCGCCTGGTATACAGGAGGTCGTGGGTTCGATCCCGACCCTGGCGCTTATTGTATATTTGGAGTTTGCGTGTTCTCCCCATGGTCGTGTGGATTTGTCTCCGGGTCATCCGGTGTTTACCTCTACGTTTAGAATCAACTTGCGTTCAGAGTATTTGGCTGCTATAAAACTTACACATAGGCTGCTTTGTTGAGCTATCACTTTTGGCCAGGTCGCTTCTGTTAAAAAACCGACATGACTCAGTGGGCCTTATTTGGTAGAAAAAATAAATGTGCAAATCCTGCGGTCCGTGACAGTCACACGTGGGGACCGAATGCAGTCCAAGGATAGGTTCTTTTTTCAATCGAACCTTCTCACTGGTTACGCTGTGAATTGTTGTTGCATTCAATCCGCACAAGCGGTGTTCATTTTTAGTGATATTTTTTCAGTAACGGGTGAAAAATATGCGTACGGTCGGAAAATTAAGCGAACTTTTTCGGGGATAATAAAACCCCCCCAAACAAAACGTGTAAGACGTGGCAACGCTGTGCGTTGCTGTCACCGTGAATGGTCAGCCAGAACGGCATGGAATTAGTCTTTGCCGCATGCAGAAACCACTTCCTCATAGGCACACAGATCCCCCGCAACCAGAGGTCGCAACCGGGTACCCGATACCCGTACCCTACCCGATAGCCGGCTACCCGTACCCAGCCAGGTACGGGTAGCCGTTTGCGACCCTGGTGCGGCGGGGTACGGATACGGGTCGGCCGTGAGTCACTGGTGAGTAACCGTTTGTCACTCATTTCGGGTAGGGTACGGGTACAGGTAGGGAACGGGTACCTGTACCCGGCCGGGTACGGGTACCCAATTGCGACCCTGGTGCGGCCAGGTACGGGTAAGGAATCAAAACCACGTTGTGACCTCTGCCCGCAATGTAAAAGTTTATTCACAGACCTAAGCCATTAGTGGGACGGTGGGAGAAAAACAAACCTGGCCTTGGCAAGCACGTGGCGTCAGTCTCGCCCGGTCATCCTCGCTGTCGATGTGATGATGTTCTAGATTTGAAGCTTTCGTGACTGCAAGGATTCATACTCTTAGGTTTTTTTCCGGATAAAGTCACGTAGGTGGAACAAAAATGATGTTCGTGTCAGATGTGATAGACCACACACTGGGAATGGAGGGGGCGGGAGGGGGGAGAATATATTAATAATAATAAAGTATCTTCTTGGTTCTTTCGGTAAAGTCACGTAGAAGGGAAGTAATAAAATAATACAAATAAAACATAATAAAATAATATAATAAAATAATATAATATAATAATATTATAATATAATAATATAATATAATAATATCATATAATAAAATAATATAATAATATAATTTTTATTTCTCTTCTACGTGACTTTACCGAAAGAACCAAGAAGATGAATCCCTGCAGTCACGAAAGCTTTACATCGAAATAACAAAGGCAATGGATCTTTAGAAGCGAGCGTGAAGCAATGTTCACCACAGTTGCCCTCCTGGTTGTTTCCTTTGAGTGACCACCCTTGAAGGTAAAACCGTCGGCAAACGCGCTGACGCGCCACTCTGCTCGGTCGCAGTGGCGAGCTACGCGAGCGCGGCGATGCGAGACCGCGACCCGGATGAGGACGACGAGGAGAGGCTGCAGATCATCGAGGAGGTGGACGAAGAGGAGGAGAAAGACGAGGTGGAGGTGGCCGGCGGCGGCGGAGGATGACGAGACGAACTTAGAGGGGACCGGTGTCAATCCCGGCGTGGACAAGACTGCCGAGGCGCTGGGCAGTACGCAGGACGGGACATTGGCGGAGTGCGATGTGCCGGGCAGTGGGGCCACTCGCCGTGGTGGTGGTGGCGGTGGTGATGGCGGTTGGTGGTGGCGGTGGTGGTGGTGGCGGTGGTGGCGGTGGCGGTAAGAGCGCACGTGCCTCAGACTTCACAGCGTAGTTGTTAGCGTTGTGTTTAAAATGAAAGGGAAAAAAAAAACACCTTAGTTCTTTCGGTAAAGTCACGTAGAAGGGAAATAATAAAATAATATTAATAAAACATAATAAAATAAAATAATTCTCACGACGTTTCGGCCACAACGCAAGCAGCCGTCCTCAGGTGGAGAACAGGTCTGACGAGAAGACAGACTCTATCTTCTGTCTTCTCGACAGACCTGGTTTTCACCTGAGGACGGCTGCTTGCGTTGTGGCGGAAACGTCGTGAGAATTATTATATTATGTTTTATTTTTATTATTTTATTACTTCCATTCTACGTGACGACTTTACCGAATGAACCAAGAAGATGAATCCCTGCAGTCACGAAAGCTTTAAATCGAAAAAAAAAACACGTTTGTAGCATTTGTCGACTTAACAACAAGAACTAAATCCACAGAGTATATGTTCTGCTCCAGCGAGCATTGGAGGCAGCTGTGATCGTCTCACTGGGTACCGATTCATTGCCACTGGTGGGAATTTCACATTCCCATGGCGTGAGAGACCAAAGCGGTGACGGGCTGAATCAACTTCCCATCCCCAAATGACGATTTGAACTCGCAGCCTCCCGATTGCGAGCCACTTTTCTCTACCCCTGGGCCACGTGGGCCAAACGTTATTCTGGATTGCGGGCTAATTTCACCAAGCGATCGTTACGTTCAGCGGTTCGGGGGTGGGCCAACCAGAGCCGGGCGTGCCACGCTTGTGGCAGCGGCATCGCAAGACACCCGGCAATTGCGTATTTGCCAACGCAGGCAGTGGCATCTCCGTTAAGCGACGCATTCGCAGAGTGAGAAGTGGAATGAGAGGGAGGCGTGCAACTTAGATTAAGGCCATCAGTCTAACTCCGTACTACAACAAACAAAACACGGCCAAACCAAAAAACACTTTCGAAAATCACCAAAACAAAGCCATAAAATCTTCTTGGTTCTTTCGGTAAAGTCACGTAGAAGGGAAGTAATAAAATAATAAAAATAAAACATAAAATAATTCTCACGACGTTTCGGCCACAACACAAGCAGCCGTCCTCAGGTGAAAGAACAGGTCTGTCGAGGCGACAGCGTCTAAAAGAAAACACCACCACGCTTGGCCATAAAAGCAATGAAAACAGCGATCGTAGGAACCGTGACCGAATTTTCACGACAGACGACGTGGAACAACACGGACCACCAAACTCGACAGCGGTCCGTCACATCGGTGGGATTGCGTCGTCTCTTCACGCACCACCAGCGGCCCCCTCGCCCCGTGCCTCCCCGCTAGGCCCGAGGACTCACGGCTCGTTTGCCGCGCCGCCGCTGCCGCCGCGCCGCTGCTGTCGTGCCCTCACTGCGGCCGCGGCTACAAGCGTCGGGGCTCGCTGCGGAAGCACGTTCGCCGCCGGCACGAGGGGGCCCTCGCGGATCTCCACACATCACCGCGACCTCCCCGGGCGGGCCAGGTGACTGACCCCCCGTTTGCCGGCATCGTCGCACGTCTGAATGCGTCCGTCTGAATGCATCTGTCTGAATGTGTCTGTCTGAATGCGTCTGTCTGAATGCGTCTTTCTGAATGCGTCTGTCTGAATCGTCCGTCTGAATGCGTCCGTCGAATGCGTCGTTGAATGCGTCTGTCTGAATGGTCTGTCTGATGTGTCCGTCTGAATGCGTCCGTCTGAATGCGTCCGTCTGAATGCGTCTGTCTGAATGCGTCCGTCTGAATGTGTCTGTCTGAATGCGTCTGTCTGAATGTGTCTGTCTGAATGGTCTGTCTGAATGTGTCGTCTGAATGCGTCTGTCTGAATGTGTTCTGAATGTGTCTGTCTGAATGTGTCGTCTGAATGTGTCTGTCTGAATGTGTCTGTCTGAATGCGTCCGTCTGAATGCTGTCTGATGCCGTCTGAATGTGTCTGTCTGAATGTGTCTGTCTGAATGTGGTCTGTTTGAATGTGTCTGTCTGAATGTGTGCGGGGGAATAGAAGTCGCGACGCGTCGTTGAGCTGCTTGCGGAGTCGCGCTTACTCGCCCCTACCCAACGCCCGTGCTGAGAGCTTCATAGCTCATCTGATTCCCTCCGGTAAAATTGTTTTATTATTCTGATTCTCACTTCGCACCTCTGTTCCATCTTTGCGCAGAAGGGTCAGCCTCCCGCTGCCGCGAGCCACAAGTGCACAGAGTGTGGGAGAGACTTCAAGAGCAAACACCACCTCAAGGAACACTTCCGCATCCACAGCGGTGAGTGTGGAACAATTGCGACGTTTGGCAGAACGCACCCACCGACGTGATTTCCTTCATATTCTTAGGTTTTTTCGGGTAAAGTCACGTAGGTAAAACATCAAATTAATGAAAATAAAATAAAATTAAAATCACGACTTGATGCAGCTAATCCGGCTGTGACGGTCCACCTGATGACGGAGACTTGTGTTGCCTCCGAAACGTCGTGATTTTTATTTTATTTTATTTTCATTAATTTTGATGTTTTACCTACACGGTGACTTTACTGAAAAAACCTAAGAATATGTATCCTTGCAGTCACGAAAGCTTCATTCTGTGATTTCCTTCCTGCGCGTGTGTCTACAGCGCAGGCCGCATTCACCGCGTCACGCGGCACTTTGGATGATGCGTTTATAATGTTTTGCTTTGACACGACGACTTTCGCGACCGATATCGTCCACAATTCTGGCTGCCCACCTGATGACGCTGGTTGTAGTTACTGGCGAAAACGTCGCCCGCACTTGAATTGCAAATGTCGTGGGGTTTGCTCTTCCAGCACGCCGGCGTGCTGAGCTCGTGTAACGAATCGGCACGTTGTGGTTTCGCGTCGCAAACTTTACGAACCGGCCGTGTCGGTTTTTGACGACGCGTCGTTCACACTGACGCGATGTAACCCAGAAACCTCCGTCGTGGCTGTGTTTGTTTGTAATTTCCAGGGGAGAAGCCGTACGGGTGCCCAATTTGCAAGAAGCGCTTCTCTCACTCGGGCTCGTACAGCTCGCACAAGAGAGCCAACAAGTGCGTGGGCTCCGTCACGGCGGACGGCGCGGCGCGGGAGGCGACATCTCCAGTTGCCGCTGCCTCGACGGCTGACGCCGGCAAGATGGAATGGGCCGTCGCCACGTCTCCCAAAGCCACCCAGAGGTCAGGTCACGATGACAACGAGGACTTCCTGCGGATCAGTGGACCGGAGGCCACGGGTCGTCCCGCCGGCAAGATCAAGACCAAAGAGCCGGATCTGCACGAGCGTTCTTCCCACGTGGAAGGGGCGGCTCGCCACGCGTGCCGCTATCGCCACGAACCGTTTCCGAGCGCAGTACCTCTGCACCAACACGAGCGCTACCTCTGCAAGGTGAACGACGAGATCGACGCGTCGCCTCAACCGGCAGCGCCGCAGCCTCCGTCTCCGGCTCAACGAAAGAAGTCGAAGTCGTCGGCCGGAAAGGGGTTGAAAGGGAGCGGCGCTACCGGACTCGGAGACCAGTCGGCTTCCCTGAAGTCGTACTGCCTTGCCGGAAGTGTCGAGGCGAGTCCCGAGGAGTCGATGAAGATGTCGTTGGCCATGAACCTCCCCAGAGACGTTTTCTCCAAGTGGCTGGAGGAGAAATTCAACGCGGCGGGCAGAGCGCCGGAGCACCGTGCGTCCGGCTCTCCCTCCCGCGAGCTCGGCCCGGCATCGGCTGGGCACGCCGGCCACGGCACGGAGGGAAGTCCGGAGCGGCACCTGGCGGGCTCGCCGACGGGTGCCCGATCCGACTCGGCGGCAGGTCACGCGGAGAGCGGGCAGCCCGCCGGCGTGGCGGACGGTCCTCGCCGCGGTCGAGACCAGGCCCGGCCGCTCGACTTGTCGGTGCCAAAGTTGAGCACGGCGAGGCTCGGAGAGACGGGCTTTGTCGAGTTCCACGATTCGAGCGGCGTTAAGCGCCAAGAGGAGCCGTTGGACTTGACTTACGCGAAGAGATCGCACGGCGAGCTGGACTCGAGTGCTTCTCACGTGACCGACGGCTCGTCGAGCAACAACGGCGTTGACCGTTTACACGAGAACAAGCCGACAATGAACACGGTCACTTCCAGCTACGGCAACGGTCCCGTGCTCGCGGCCTTTCTGCCGCCCGGTTTGATTGCGGCCCTCCACATGGGTGACCCCGGCCTGAGTCCCTACACGGGCCTGGACCAAGCAGCCTTGCTGTCCCACGTGTCACCGTACAGAGGCCTTGCGGACGCGGCTGCTCTCGCCGACTTCCACGATAAGATGCGCCACTTTGCACAGGTAAGAGCAACTGCTTGGAGTATCTCTGTGATATCTGTCTGCTTATATGTCTGTCTATGTTTCTGGTTCTGTGTTTAATCTCTCTCTCAAATTTAGCATTCTCAGGAAGAATGTAATCAAGCAGGTAGGGTGTTGACCGTTATGTTATCCGACTCTCTGTTGTATTACATTACATTTCTAAGTATACTAGATTTGTGTTTCTATTTCATTTATACCTGATGACGATTGCTTGTGTTGCAATCGAAACGTCGTACGCTAGTATTTAATTTAAATTATTATTTTATCTTTATACGTGACTTTACCGAAAGAACCAAAGTATAAACTGCTTGGAGGTTGCGCTGTTGGACTAACACGGAAGCACACGCGCACCGGTGGTGCCGCCTTGTGTTTACAATTCACGTGTTGAACCTTATTCATTGTGCGGAGAGATAGATGCGTGAATGTTTCGTTGCTGAAATCCTTCGTATTACGTGATGTTGCGTCGAACTAGGATCCACATATTAAAGAGCGGGTCCCTCCAGATAAAATCTTGATGCAAGTGAGTCTGCCTCGGCTGATGAGACACTGTATGTCAAATATCGATCCCAGAATCTGCTTGTTCTGAATCAACGCTGCTGACATTGTGCACATCCACAAGGATGTAGCTGAGTGATTGTAGCTGGGTGAGTGAGTAGCTGAGTGAGTGAGTAGCTGGGTGAGTGAGTAGCTGAGTGAGTGAGTAGCTGAGTGGGTGGGTAGCTGAGTGAGTGGATAGCTGAGTAAGTGAGTAGCTGGGTGAGTGAGTAGCTGAGTGAGTGGGTAGCTGGGTGAGTGAGTAGCTGGGTGAGTGAGTAGCTGAGTGAGTGAGTAGCTGGGTGAGTGAGTAGCTGAGTGAGTGAGTAGCTGAGTGAGTGAGTAGCTGGGTGAGTGAGTAGCTGGGTGAGTGAGTAGCTGAGTGGGTGAGTAGCTGAGTGAGTGAGTAGCTGAGTAAGTGAGTAGCTGAGTAAGTGAGTAGCTGAGTGAGTAGCTGAGTGAGTGAGTAGCTGAGTGAGTGAGTAGCTGAGTAAGTGAGTAGCTGGGTGAGTGAGTAGCTGAGTGAGTGAGTAGCTGAGTGGGTGAGTAGCTGAGTGAGTGAGTAGCTGAGTAAGTGAGTAGCTGAGTAAGTGAGTAGCTGAGTGGGTGAGTAGCTGAGTGGGTGTAGCTGGGTGAGTGAGTAGCTGGGTGAGTGAGTAGCTGAGTGGGTGGATAGCTGAGTGGGTAGTTGAGTAGGTGGGTGGCTGAGTGGGTGGATAGCTGAGTGGGTAGCTGAGTGGGTGGCTGAGTGGGTGGGTAGCTGAGTGGGTGGCTGAGTGGGTGGATGGCCGAGTGGGTAGCTGAGAGGCAAATACGCAAAGGAGACGAAATTCCGTCGGTTAACCTCGGCGGCTCACCGGCGATCGCGCTCCACAGGGAGAGTCTCCTGAGCGGGGAGAGGGAGTCCCCGTGGGCTCGGTCGCGGTGACAGACTCGGGAGCTCCCGCGCGCAAGCGGCAGAGGAGGGGGGAGCGCGTGCCCGGGAGCTCGTTCGCCCGCGACCTGTCCGACGAAACCTTCCAGGAGAGCGGCCCGTTGTTGCCGCGGCACAAGTACGAGCACGCAGGTACACGGCGTCGCGTCCCCGCGCGCTTGCGCTCACGGGCGGCGGGTTTCATCCATCGTGCGCCGCTCTCACGCGTCTTCTCCGGAGGCGGAGGCAGGTGATGAATTGTAATAATCGGATGACGCGCGACCGTCGGCACTCGCTTAAGTTTTTAACGAAATGGAAGAATGAACGGCATGACGGACACGCCGTGGTAATGAACCGGCGTCGCCCACTAACACGATTGTGTGCGCGGTTGGGCGTGCATGCGTGCGTGCGCGTATGTGTTGCGTGTGTGTGTGCGTGTGTGTGCGTGTGTGCGTCTGTGCGTGCGTGTGTGCGTGGTGGGTGGTGTGCGTGTGTGCGTGTGTGGTGCGTGTGTGCGTGTGTGTGTGTGTGCGTGTGTGTGCGTGTGCGTGTGTGCGTGTGTGCGTGTGCGCGTGTGCGTGTGTGCATGTGTGTGTGTGATGAATGTGTGTGTGCGTGTGTGTGTGTGCGCGTGTGTGCGCGTGCGGGTGTGTGTGTGTGTACGTGTGCGCGTGTGTGTGTGGTGTGCGTGTGTGCGTGCGTGTGTGCGTGCGTGGTGTGTGTGTGCGTGTGTGCGTGCGTGTGTTCATGCGTGTGGTGCGTGTGTGGTGCGTGTGAGTGTGTGCGTGTGGTGTGTGTGCGTGTGTGGTGCGTGTGTGCATGTGAGTGTGTGCGTGTGTGAGTGTGTGTGTGTGTGCGTGTGTGTGTGCGTGCGTGGTGCGTGTTGTGCGTGTCGTGTGTGCTGTGCGGTGTGTGCGTGTGTGCGTGCGTGTGTGCGGTGTGTGCGTGTGTGTGCCGTGGTGTGTGCGTGTGTGTGTATGCGTGTGCTGTGTGTGCGTGTGTGTGTGTGTGCGTGTGTGGCGTGGTGCGTGGTGTGCGTGTGTGTGTGTGTGTGCGTGTGTGTGTGTGTGCGCGTGTCGTGTGTGTGTGCGTGCGTGTGGCGTGTGCGTGTGTACGCGAGTGTGCGTGTGTGCGCGTGAGTGCGTGCGGTGCGTGTGTGCGTGCGTGCGTGTGTGCGTGCGTGCGTGCGTGCGCCCGCGTGGGTATTTTTGGTTTCTGGGTGTCGCTGCCTCGCCGTGTCAACGCGCTGCTCACCCACCAAAACCGGAGTGCAATTAGCAGCACAGCTGGTGTTTATTTGTAAACCGATTTCATGTTGAGGCTTATCATGTCGGCGGTGAAGAGTATCCCCAGTGGGCACCGCTGTGTTTACCGCCCCCGTTTTCATGCCGTCAGCCACGTGAAGTGAATCTCGCAGCCTCCCCAGCCTTGCTGATGTTTTATTTTACTAAAAAACCCGACTAACTCTTATTTCTACCAGGTAAGGCCCACTGTACTATGCAGCTCTTTTTCAGAAGCGACCTTGCGATCACGAATTGTAGCCCAATTAAGTGGCTTTTCGCGTGGAAATTCACAGCAGCCAAATTATCTAAATGCCTGTTTATAAATGTGTGGGGGGGGGGAGGGGGAACCCAACACACCTGGAGGAAACCCACGCCACCATGGGGAGAGAGAAACACGCAAACTGCAAATATACTTCTAGATTTGAAGCTTTCGTGACTGCAAGGATTCATACTCCTAGTTTTTTTGGTAAAGTCACGTAGGTAAAAAATGAAATTAAAATTAATAAAAATAAAATTATAAAAATCACGACGTTTTGGAGGCTGTATACAGCAAATTTGGCTGTGACGGTCCCCACCTGATGACGGAGACTTGTGTTGCCTCCAAAACGCCGTGATTTTTATTTTATTTTTATTAATTTCATTTTTTACCTACGTGACTTTACCGAAAAAAACTAAGAGTATGCAAATATACAGCGGGCTATCAGCGCCCGGTTCGAACCCACGACCTCCTGCATGCCGTGCGAGGGCGATAACCCCGCCCCGCCGTTCCCTGTCCGTCGCAGGCAGGCGTCCCCACCGCTGCGAGGTGTGCAGCAAGGCGTTCAAGCACAAGCAGCACCTGATCGAGCACTCGCGGCTGCACTCGGGCGAGAAGCCGTACCGCTGCGGGCGCTGCGGCCGGCGCTTCTCGCACTCGGGCGGCTACTCGCAGCACGTGCACCGCCGCTACTCGTGCTGCCGGCGACCCCGGGCAGCCCGGGCGCGCCGGGAGCGGATTTGGGGGCGCGGGAGCGACGGAAGAGCTCGACGGAGGGGGATGACAGATGCGGGGCGGAGTGGGAGGATGCGCGGGGGGGTAGGTGGGTGAGTGGGTGGGTGGGTGAATGAGAGGGTGGTGAAGTGAGTGAATGAGTGGGTGGGTGAGTGAGTGGGTGATTGGGTGAGGTTGGTGTGTGGGTGGATGAGTGGTGAGGTTGGTGAGTGGGTGGATGAGTGGGTGGGTGAGTGGTGTGAGTGGGTGATTGGGTGAGGTTGGTGAGTGGGTGGATGAGTGGTGAGGTTGGTGAGTGGGTGGATGAGTGGTGAGTGGGTGGATGAGTGGGTGGGTGAGTGGGTGGGTGAGTGAGAGGGTTGGTGAGTGAGTGAATGAGTGGGTGGGTGAGTGATTGGAAGAGCTCAACGAGGGGGATGACGGATGCGGGGCGGAGGGCTGGAACGACGAGGCAGAGTGGGAGGATGCGCGGGGGGGGGCGTGGGAAACAAAGAGAGAGTTCCCGCCGTTGAGTTGAACCGTGCCGACGGAGATGATCCTGCGATGGGTGAAGGCCAAGAAACAAAATGGCGGCACTGAAGGGTCGAGTGATGACGATGCGTTGTTCTTTGGTTCTTTCGGTAAAGTCGCGTCTAAAGATAAAATAATAAATTAAATAATAGCATAATACGACGTTTCGATCGCAACACAAGCAATCGTCATCAGGTATAAATGAAATAGCAACAAAAAATCTAACCAGAAAACTATAGACAGACATATAAGCAGACAGACATCACCAAGATACATAGAGAGAGAGTAACACAGGCACAGAGAGGGGTGATCGTCTCTGTGGCGAGGCCTTAAATAGACAGAGGGGGGCGGAGGCAGAGAGAGGGAGGGGTTAGAGAAAAAAATTACATGTCAATGAGTACGAAGAACGCGTAGTAAAGTACGCAAGCTTGAACATTAGGAGAGAGGGAGAAAGAACACACTAAATTAATTTATCTGTCTGTCTATAGTTTTCTGGTTAGATTTTTTGTTGCTATTTCATTTATACCTGATGATGATTGCTTGTGTTGCAATCGAAACGTCGTAGTATGCTATTAATTAATTTATTATTTTATCTTCAGAAGTGACATTACCGAAAGAACCAAAGAATAATTCCTGCAGTCACGAAAGCTCCAAAATTAACGATGCTTTGACTCGTGATAACTCGCCGGTCGCTCTGAGAACAAATGCGTCGCAAGCAGACCACTGCCGTGCCTGAAATGTGTTTTGTGGATGCAGGATGTTTTTTGAGCAAAGGTGTTTCTGGACTAACTGAAATGCTGTTGGAATGAGTGGGTACTAGGGGCGAGGTGTTTTTTCGTATTAAAATGATTGCAAAGAGGTGGAAAACGGAGTTAGGAATGGGCATGTTAAATGTGGATAGATAATGCTATGATTAGGAACATCTGTAGATGGAAGATACAAGAACGATCTGGAAAAAGCCTTTTATGTGCACATTTTAAAAAAGAATAAGTTTTCTACCAGTGCCGTCTTTTACAAAAGCAGCGTTACTCAATGTTTACAATGTTAAAGGTTTGCTTTCGCTAGTCTTGAAAAGATAAAAGTATTCTGCTAAACTTTCACGCAGTGTTATTTGACATAGCATGCAGCTTGTGTAGTTTACACTGTTTGTGCAATTCCTCCTCGGTTGTTGTCGTCTCT
>NW_024705749.1:0-25166 GCF_018977255.1 Callorhinchus milii | reverse complement strand
ATGGCCCCCAAACTCCGCAGAAACCCGGGAAACGGTTTCGCGACGGTGAAAACGTCCCAATTCTCCGTTAGTCTCTCGATGGTATCGATGTGTTTTTTGGCGTCGACTTTGGGTATCGATAATCACTCGCTATCCGGGTAACAACATGGGAAACGGGTTTAAAAGTCCCCGCGTCCCCGGGGTTTAAAGTGCATCGGTGCAAAATATTCCTAATTCTGCATTAATCTGAAACATATCGACGATTTTTGCATTATCTCTCTCCCTCTCTCTCACACTCACTCCCGCTTTCCCTCTCTCTTTCTCTCTCTCTCTCTCTGTCAATCAGCCGCTGAGCCTCTGCTACAATATTCTGATGTGTGTGCGGGGGTTTCTATATGTGTGGGGAGGGGGTCTCTATGTGTGGAGACGGTGGGGCTGTTTGTGTGGGGAGGGGCTGTATGTGTTGGAGGAGGGCTGTATGTGTGGGGAGGAGGGCTGTGTGTGGGGAGGGGAACTGTATGTGTGGGGAGGTGCTGTATGTGTGGGAGGGGAGCTGTATGTGTTGGGGAGGGCCTGTATGTGTGGGGGGGCTGTATTTGTGGAGGGGGGCTGTTTGTGTGGGGAGGGGGCTCTATATGTTGGGAGGGGGATGTATGTGTGCGGAGGGGGGTTGTATGTGTGGGGAGGGAGGCTGTATGTTTGCGGAAGGGGGCTGTATATGCGGGGAGGTGGGGCTGCATGTGTGGGAAGTGGGGACTGCTTGTGGGGGAAGGGGTCTTTTTGTGTGGGGAGGGGGGCTGTATATGTGTGGTGGTGGCGCTGTCTGTGGTGGGGGGTGTGCTCTGTGTGGGGTTTGTGGGTGGGGAACAGTGTACGTGTGGGGAGGGTACCTGTGTGTGTATGGAGGGAGTGGGGATGTGTGTGTGTGGGGTGGTTGGCGCTCTGTGTGTGTGTGGTGAGGGGGTTTGTGTGTGAGGGTTCTGTGTGTGTGTGTGGGGCGCGACTGTGTCTTGGTGTGGGCGACTGTGTGTTTGTGTAGGTGGGTCGTCCTGTGTGGGGGGGGCGGGTGCTTTATGTCCTGACTGTGGGGGCGCATATGTGGTTTGTGGGGTGTGGGGTGTTTGCGTATTAAGGTGCTGTGCGTGTATGTGCGTGGCTGTGTGTGTGGGGCGTACCTGTTTGTGGGGGGTGTCTGTGTGTGGGGGGAGGGGCGGCAGTGCGTGTGGTTTTCGGGGGCCTGGGGAGTGCGGCGAGGGTCTGCATGCGTGGAGTGCGGGGGGGGTGTTGGTCAGTGTAGGAGGGGAGGGTCTGGGTGTGTATGTAGCCACTCAGCCCAGTCAGTCTGAATTAGACATCCACCCAACCCGCAATCACATGGGGTAAATAACTCACCCCCAACAGCAGAACGGTATAAAGTGTAAACTGATCGGCTTCACAGCGAACAACAACAACAACACATTGATCCACTGCTCATAAGCTTATCTTTTAAACTACAAACAGCCCCTATTCCGCTGGAATTAAACCGCTAAACATATCTGATTCTGATGGTAATAACCGGGGAGGGAAGGTACCTTCAGACCTATAATACACTGTAATATATAATATATAGTGAAGTGATGTGATCGCCGACATTGGAGGCCATGAATGGTGTCCGTGGGGACACACCGGCTCTCATTTCTCAGCGCGCCATTCTGTTATACCCTCCAGCGGCCACACTCCCTGGTGACAGCCTGACATGTGCACAACAGCCACGCGTTTGTGTGGTCCCCTGGTGACAGCCTGACATGTGCACAACAGCCACGCCTGTGTGAGGTCCCCTGATGACAGCCTGATATGTGCACAACAGCCACGCGTGTGTGAGGTCCCCTGGTGACAGCCTTGACATGTGCACAACAGCCACGCGTGTGTGAGGTCCCCTGTTGACAGCCTGACATGTGCACAACAGCCACGCGTGTGTGAGGTCCTATGGTGACAGCTTTGACATGTGCACAACAGCCACGCGTGTGTGAGGTCCGGCAGGAGATGGCGGTTCACCAACACGTGGTCAGGAGAGAAGGGGACAAACAGTCGTACTGGTGTCTTCATTGTGAGTCACTGGTGTTGGATCGAGTGGATCTCCGCTGCACATCAAACACTAGTTATTTCCTTCACTTCTCACAGCAGCTTCTCATGTGGGGCTGCGAACAGCACCGGGTCCTGGAAAACTTTCCCACAGAAACGGCATCTTTCACAGCAATGTGTGGTGTTTCGTGTGTTGGGAGTTCGCAAAATTCTTCCCACATTCAGCACATTGATACGGTTTCTCTCCTGTGGGTATCCGATGGTGACTGTGGAGGGTTCCTAAACGTGTGAAACGTTTCCCACATTGCGAAAAGTAATATGGTTTCTCTCCTGTGTGTATCCGCTGGTGTTTTAGGAGTGTTCCTGACTCTGTGAAACTCTTCCCGCATTCATTACATTCATACGATTTCTCTCCTGTGTCTATCCGCTGGTATTTGTAGTGATCCCCTGAATGAGTAAAACTCTTCCCACATTCGTTATGTTTATGCAATTTCTCTCCTGTGTGTATTCTCGGGTGACTGTGGAGGGTCCCTGAACGTGTGAAACTCTTCCCACATTGGGAACATTGTGGGAGATTTCTCTCCTGAGATCGATCGATGGTGACTGCACAGATCCGAGTGTAAACCCCATTTCTCCGACAGCATCAGTGATAGATCCCGGAGACTCTCTCTCTGGGGTGTGGAGAGGGGGGGAGAGGGGCAAGCGGGGGGGGGGTGGAAAGGGGGCGCAGGGGCGGGGGGGAAAGGGGGCGGAGAAGGAGGGGCGAGGGGTGGTGGGAGAAATAATATTAATATAACATTATGGGTTTAACCTTACCAATAAACCTCCTCTCCCCCCTTCAATTGAGTGGACGACCTCGCTTTAATGCACAAATACGGTCTACAGACTGAAATCCTCCTCCAGACCCGACAAACTCTGTCTACTCATTGGAGCAGAGCCGACAGCGGCTGATTGACAGAGAGACAGAGAGTGAGAGAGAAGGAACGAGGGAGTGAGTGTGAGAGAAAGAGAGAGAGTAAAGACGTCACGTGATTTTTTTTAAACGCGAAAAATCATTGAAATGAAGATTACACCGGGATTATGAGTGGTCACCGGGGAAGGTGCCGGGTCTCCAGTGATTGCGAATGGTTCGTGTGAGAGGCAGAGAGTGTGTGGAAGAGCACAGGAGTGTCACTGTGTCAATAAGTGAGGAGAGTGGGAAGAGAGAGGGATTGAGCGATGGGAGAGAGGGAGTGTGTGAGAGGATGGAGAGAATGATGGAGAGAGTGTGACAGAATGTGTGGGAGAGGCGGGGAGAGAGCGATCGTAAGGGAGTGAGGACAGAGTGTCTGACGGTGCGAGAGAGCAGGAGGGAGAGGGGGAGTGAAGGAGGAATAAAGAGAAAGAGAGAGAGCAGAAACAGAGAGAGAGGTGAAGTGAGGACAGTGTTTCTTGCTTCACTGTCAGGACAGACTATCGGAGCCCCATTGGCCGCCGCGGGGGGGTGGGCGCGAGGTCAGATGCCGCGAAATATGTCGTGCAGTTTCCTCACAGAAAACTCCCCCTTTCCCCAGTGAGAGACTGCTCTAAGCCCATCATTTCCCTCCTCCCAACTTACCCGCGCGACCTCCATAACCGGCCATTCCCTTTGCGCAGGAAACACAGCTCCTTCGTGTCACCCCCACCCCATCTGCCCCAACAGCACCATTTTGCTCCCATTGCCCTGAGCTCCATTCCCAGTGTCCGTTTGACTCGCCCCCTCTCTCCCCTCTTTCAAAGCACATCAAGACCTATCTCTCTGAATATATTTCCAGTTATCTCCCCCTCGCCGCCTCTCTCGGCTCCCACCCCCCGCTCGGGTGTCCAGCTGGCAGTGCTGATCACCTCGAGACCTCCCCCTGACGTGAAAAGGGTTCGGTGTCAAAGTTGTTATGTTTTTGAAAACAAAACACAAACATATTGCTTATGCCCCACTCCCCCCACCT
Organism: Callorhinchus milii; assembly: GCF_018977255.1. Lineage (NCBI taxonomy): Eukaryota > Metazoa > Chordata > Chondrichthyes > Chimaeriformes > Callorhinchidae > Callorhinchus > Callorhinchus milii. Next base: position 21,162 of record NW_024705749.1, on the reverse strand, counting down.
ACCCCGCTCCTCCCGATACAGAGTAAAGCTCCCTCTGCTCTTCACACCTCGATCCATCTCTTGTCCCGCTCCCTTGGCCTATCGGAACATACTGTTGGGCAATAACCCGTCTGTCCTGTTTTATATATCGCTATAAAGTCACCTCACATTCATCTGTGTTTGGGAACAAAGGTTATCTTTACGTCCCTCACATGAGAAAATGAGAGAATAAAAATGAAGGAAAACGGCAATTGATTCCCTGCCGATGGCTTTAATATTAGTCATAGTTCATTGTAACATTACTGTAAACGTCGACAGTGCCTCAGCCGTATGGTAAAGGAGTGATATATACACTGATTAATATCCCTGTCCCACAATCCTCAACTCCACCACCAACATCCCCTCCCACCCATCCCCCTTACCCCNATCCCCCAATCCCACACCCCCCAACCCGCGCGCACACACAGATGCCCTCCTCACACATTCAGCCACCACCCCACATACAAATCCCCTCCGCACACACACACAGCCCACAGACACACACATAGTACACACACACACACAAACACAGCCCCCCCACCACCACTCCCACCAGCACAGCAATTCAAAAGGAAATATTTTGATTAGTATAAACAGCGAAAAAAAAACTGGTTGGTAAAAAAAAACTATAAGCACTCCCCATTCTGCTGGTAACAAACCAGGGGACGAGGTGCTTTTGACCTAAAATATATTCTTCAGCGATGTGAGCTCCGATACTGGAAGCCACAGCTGGTTTCAGAGGGCTCATATCTCACCGCGCCATTCTGTTATTCTCTCCCGCAGCCACACACCTCGGTGATAGCCGGACATGGGCTCTTTCCACATTCAGCACATTCGTATGGTCTCTCTAACAGTTTGTGAGGACCTTCAGGAAATGCTGGTTCCTCAGCACATGTTCAGGAGAGAAGGGGACAGACTATCGCACTGGTGTCTTAACTGAGTCAATGGTGTTGGATCAAACAGATATCTGTCCTGTTATACATCAAACTATTATTGTTATTCTATGCATTTGTCAAAGCAGCTTCTCGTACGTACTTTGAACTGTATCGACTCCTGGAAAGCTTTCCGCTGGTAAAGAACATTTATTTTTCTGATACGACACCGCAAAATTATTCCCACATTCGGCATAATTATACAGTCTCTCCTGTGTGTATCTGCTGGTGAGTTTGGAGGTGCTATTTCCTTGAAGAATTATTTTCACATTCAGTAGAGTTATATGGTCTGTTTCCGCTGTATGATCGCTGGTGTCTCTGGAGATAACTTGGCCTTTTAAAACTCTTTCCACATTCAACACATCAATACGGTTTCTCTCCCGTGTGTGATTGTCGGTGTCCCTGGAGGTCTCCTGACTTTGTGAAACTCTTTCCACATTCAACATATTTGTGTAGCCTCTCCCCGGTGTGTGATCGCTGGTGTCTCTGGAGACTGTCTGCCCTTGTGAAACACCTTCCACATTCTGCACATTTATACAGTTTCTCTCCTGTGTGTGATCCCTGGTGTGTCTGGAGATTCGCTGACGTTGTGAAACGCTTTCCACATTGAACACATTTATAAGGTTTCTCTCCTGTGTGTGATTGTCGGTGTCTCTGGAGATAAGCTGACGTTGTGAAATGCTTTCCACATTCTGCACATTTATACGGTTTCTCTCCTGTGTGTGACTGTCGGTGTATCTGGAGATAATGCAACGTTGTGAAACACTTTCCACATTGAACACATTTGTGTGGCCTCTCTCCTGTGTGTGATCGATGATGTCCCTGGAGATTACTCGAGGTTAAAAAACTCTTTCCACACTCAGCACATTTATATGGTCTCTCTCCAGTGTGTGATCGATGGTGTATTTTGAGAGATCCGGAAGCAATGAAACTCTTTCCACACTCAGCACATTTGTACGGTCTCTCTCCAGTGTGTGATCGATGGTGTATTTTGAGCGATCCTGTTGCTCTGAAACTCTTTCCACATTCTGCACATTTATATGGTTTTTCTCCTGTGTGTGATCGATGATGTCCCTGGAGTTTACTCGAGGATAAAAAACTCTTTCCACACTCAGCACATTTATATGGTCTCTCTCCAGTGTGTGATCGATGGTGTATTTTGAGAGATCCGGAAGCAATGAAACTCTTTCCACACTCAGCACATTTATACGGTCTCTCTCCAGTGTGTGATCGATGGTGTATTTTGAGCGATCCTGATGCTCTGAAACTCTTTCCACATTCTGCACATTTATATGGTTTCTCTCCTGTGTGTGATCGATGGTGAACCTGGAGATTACTCGAGGTTAAAAAACTCTTTCCACACTCAGCACATTTATATGGTCTCTCTCCAGTGTGTGATCGATGGTGAACCTGGAGATAACACGACGTTGTGAAACTCTTTCCACATTCAGCACATTTATATGGTTTCTCTCCTGTGTGTGATCGATGGTGAACCTGGAGATAAAACGTCGTTGTGAAACGCTTTCCACATTCAGCACATTTATACGGTTTCTCTCCTGTGTGTGATTGCTGGTGTCTCTGGAGTTCTCCCGATGTTGTAAAACTCTTTCCACACTGAACACATTCATATGGCCTCTCTCCTGTGTGATACCGATAGTGTATCTGGAGATAAGCTAACGTTGCAAAACTCTTTCCACATTCTGCACATTTATATGGCCTCTCTCCTGTGTGAGATCGATGGTGTATCTGCAGACTGCCCGATCCTGTGAAGCTCTTCCCACATTCCACACATTTATACGGACGCTTTTCTCGGAGTGATTGCTGGTGTATCTTGAGGTGCCCTGAATGTATGAAATTCTCACCACATCGGGAACATTTATACAGTCTATCTCCTGAGATCGATTGCTTGTGACCCTGTAGAGATCCTGTTTGCGAGACTCGGTTTTCTTCAACATGAAATACGATAGATTCCTGACACTCTCTCTGCTGCAAAGCATCATTTGCGGTACAAGCAGTCTGCGTTGTTGATGTGTCTTTATGGAACTCGGGATGTCTTCTGTTGTGTTCCTGGAGGAACTCGGCACAACTCAACACAACGTTGGCATGAGGCCAGGGATGAGACTCAGAATCACCTACTTTGGCTGCTGATGGGAGAAAAGAAAGATCTGGATAAGCAATATATGGGCTTTCTGTACGAATTGCTCAGGAGCAAATTTCGATTGAATCCTTGCATTTGTACAGCACCTGGTGATGTCAATGATTTACATTATTTACTGCGAACTGTACGGTCAGTAGCAGCTTACATTTATATACCGCCCTTCATGCTGGTCACTTATTGACAGTGTCAGTTTATGATGGCAACAACTACCCACAAACAGCCGTGAGGCGTCTCCGTGATTAGTGTAGTTGACCACGGTCTGGGACACAGGGAGATACTTATATTAATGCGGGAAATGCTTTCCATTGTAGGAGGTGCTGTGCTTCAGATGAAATGTTATAATGAGCTCCCGGCCATGTCTGTTCAGGTGGACAGTAAAGATCCCATGACATGTTTCCAAAAGAGAAGCGAGTTTCTCTGTGTTCCACCACACCATTAAAGGATCTTTACTATGTGTCTGGAGAGGCGCAGAGTGACTTTAGCTTAAAAGCTCGGGTTGTGTGGCAGTGCATCGCGGGGTGGTGGGCAGGATTAGGGTGCGGGGCTCTACGGAGGATGCCATTTTGACGTTTCCCGCCTGAACCAACCAATGGTCAAAATCCACTGCGTGATGTCACTTCGCGGCCTCATATTTCAAACGCACAGACTAAATCTTCAATGAGCATTTTCCTCAATCGCCTTCCTATCCCTTCTCACGGCTCGCCTTCCCATCTGTATCCCTATCGCTCCCTCAAAACCTCTTTAATCCGGACTTCATTGTCTTTCCAATTAAGAGCCGTGTACCCAACCCCATATTGACCACCTGCACTGCTCTCTCCTCAGTCCCCATAGCCCTTCCCATCCCCCACAGCAGTGGAAAAGCTGACCATCTCTGCTGAGAGCGCTTGGTTGCCGTTTCTGACCTGAGTCGCCATTCCCCAGCCCTGTCAACTGAGCTCCATTAAAACCAGGTCACCGGGGAGAGACGGCACATCTGACAGTGCGTCGCTTCCCCCCACTCCAGCTCTGTGCTGCAGTGTCAGCCCAGACTGTCAACTCGTTGCCCGCGATGTGGGGCTCAAACCCACAAACTTCTGACTCGGAGCAAAGAGCACACCAACTGAGCGCGGCTGCCATCTGCCCGATTCTGCACTCGAGCATTTGATGCTGAGAAACTCAGATTGATTTTTCACTCACACAGGTAATCATCGTCTGGAAGATCCCTTTCCTCAGTGTAATCTCTTCTTTCCCTCTTTCTCAAATCGTATCTGCTGCTCCCGTACTCTCCTCCGCTCACTCGGTTGCGTTTGGAGCTGAACCCATTTGCGATTTGATCTGCTGTAGAGAAATGTTTTTTAAAACAGAAGCACACGAACATTACATTTGCAAAGCGGTTTTCAACTGAGGAGGACGTCCCAAGGCACTGAACAGTCGTGGCTTAGGACCCGAGCCTTGGGGTGGCGTGCTTGTGGGTGGTGCGTCAGGGTGGGACGAGAGAGGGTAGAAAGAGTACGATTGGGGACTAAAGGCACAGTCGAAAAGGAAGTTCTTGAGTCGTGCCTTGAAGGAGGGAAGAGAGGGAGTGAGGCGAAGGGATTGTGGAATGGAATCCCTTAGGGGCTGATTTGAGGAACATAGTGAACAGAGACCTGAGATCTCTCACAGCCTTAGTCTAAGAGACTGGAGCTGTGTGGACAGGAAATAATATTGATCCATAGCACAGCAGTCAGCGCGCTCACCTCGCAAACAGGTCTGGGTCCCATTCCCGTTTATTTACACGTCTATTTACACGTTGTGGAGACCTGCAGCTCTGTGATTAGAGCACTCGCTTTGCAAGTGAGAGACCTGAGATCAATTCCAGGCAGGTCAGGGCGAAACCTTGGGCAAGTTTCCTTACTCCACACAGAGCCTAATAATAATCCCTCCAAAATCCGAAAACAATCATAAATTGGTTATTTTCAATCTACGACTGCTTGTGGGACATTGCAGTGCGCAATTGGCTGCCGCGTTCGCCCACAAATATACAGTCAATTCACTTTACAGTGTGTTCTGTGAAGCGCTTTGGGACGTCCTCCCGACGTGAGAAGCGCTATATCAAATGTAAGAATTATTATTAATATTATTATTTATACCACAGGCCTCCGATTACCTAAATTATAAGTAGGAACGCGCTTGTAGTAAAAATAATAATAATCATTGTATTTGATATAGTGGTTTTCACGTCTTCTTGACATCTCAAAGTGCTTCTCAGAATCGACTGTAAAGTGAATTGACTGTGTATTTGTGGGCGAAACGCGGCAGACAATTGCTCACAGCAGTGTCTGTCTCACAAACAGTCGTGGGTTTAAAATGACCAATTTATTATTATTTTATATTGGAGGGATTATCTGTTTACCACACACGTAAAAAAAATCTTAACAAATTGTGTTTGCTGTTTGAGACATTTTAAACAGTGGTATTTTAGGCACTAATTATGAAATCTTCAGAAAAAATTACAGAAAGTACGTTAGTGGTTGAAATAGTTTTCAAAACATAAGATGTTTTCAAAAGTCAAAGACAATGTTAAGATATAATCATTGCCAGAGCACGTTCAATGTGCTAATAAAGACTATAATTACATATTTATATTTTATTAACTCTGTAATTCAGCATGTAGAAATCAAAGCTTCAAGGTGTTTGGCATCGATCCAACCGAGACTAGAAAAATGAAAAGTTTCCGTCCCCTCTGCCAAGATTGAGACTGAATTTCTTCTCTGGTGTATTGATGTCACTTAACTATTGACAAGCGATATGTGGTAGTGGTAGTGATTGATGTATCCTCTGTACTAATCCACCTGGATTCAAACCGAACACTACAACTTGCACTTATATAGCGCCCTCCGTGCAGGATAGCGTCTCAGAGCACAATCAAAAGGAAAGGCATCATTCAGACCTTCCTCACAGACTACTTACACGTAAATGAGTACAAATCATGTTTTGAGAAATGTCATTAAATAAAACCGAAATCCCTGAGAAAGACGTTTCTAATGAAAAAAAACTAACTGCACTCTGCATCTTAGGCGTTTCACCCACAAAACACCAAATGCACTTTACAATATATTCTGTGCAGCGTTTTGAGATATCTAATTGCTGTGATGAGGCGCATTAGCAAATTGGAGGATTATAATGAAATATCACTATATATTATTAATACATTAAACTCAACAGTGCAGTAAAATCCAACTTCATTTCACAAGTCAATAGCCAATGCATCAAAGTAAACGTGTTGTTTCAACAATATCTTCAGCAAATAAAGTAGTGACGAAGGTACCGAGAAATTGAGAGGCGATTACTTACCTTTCCCAGAGGTAGTTCCACACTCCATGTCGCTCCCTTCGGTTTTCTCAGACATTCTCCCCTGCCTTGTGTTGGCAGCTCATATTTATATCTGATTAGTTTCTTTGTGTGAAGCCAATAATACAGCCGTATTCCCTTCACGTTTAAAGGTAATTGGCTGATAGTATAGCAGTTGGTTTTCTGGCAGTTTTCAAAGCCAATGTCGTCTTCATGTGATTGAGCCAAATTCACAGCTTTTGTCCACTTCTGGGTATTTCAATAGGGTGAGAATTGGATACTGCGAAAGGGAGGGGGAGGGGAGGGAACGGCAGAGAAACGGAATAAAATATCTGAATCATCAGCAGTCTGGGTGATAATAACAATAATTATCATTGTATTTGATACAGCGCTTTTTAAGTCTGTGGGATCTGAAAATATATTCACCGTATATCTGTGGGCGAAACGCGGCAGCCAATTGCGCACAGCAGTGTCCCACAGACAGTCGTGGATTGAAAATGACCAATTTATTATTCTTTTGTTCTGGAGGGATTATTATTAGACGTGTGGAGTAGGGAAACTTGCCCGAGGGTTTGCTCTGCCTGGAATTGATCCCAGGTGTCTCGCTCGCAAAGCTTGTGCTCTAACCACTGAGCCACAGGACCCCAAAATCTGAAGGATATTCTCCTGTAACTGCGGGACCGAATGTCTGATATCCTTAAACACAAGTTCCATTTTGTAAACCAGTGTTTATTTTTACACCCCGATTGCCCTCCTCGAGGAGCACAGTCACCAGATGGACGTTCTGCATCCGACAAGCGCGGGATTGAGCCTCACTATGTAGGCAGTAGGTACAAGGAATTCCCTGCGGTCTTCCAGGTGGGCAACACATCTCAGCACTAAATGTATCAGATACCATTTGCACCTATTGAAGACGCCCATTACAGGCTCTGAGCTGTTTAATTTCCCTCCCCACACCCCACCACCACAGATAGATTTCCCCCTCCCCTCCGCCGAGGGGATTAATGTGGAGGACTGTCAGTCAGGGCCCGCGCGAGAGAAACTCACTTCTCTTTTCCATTCACGTCACGAGATATTTGAATTCCCTCTCACGTATGAGCGAAGCTGTCCAGCCCAGGAGGAGAGGGTCAGGTTACTGCCGGCAAACTCCTGGGGCCTTTGTTTATGTGGCGTTCAATACCTACAATTTACATCAAATTAAACCGCACATTAAATGTCCCTTTGTTTAGTGTGGCGTTCAATACCTACAATTTACATCAAATTAAACCGCACATTAAATGTCCCTTTGTTTACTGTGGCGCTCAATACCTACAATTTACATCAAATTAAACCGCACATTAAATGGCCCTTTGTTTAATGTGCAGTTGGATAGATACGATTTGCACCTATTGAAACTGCGCATTAAAAGTCCCTCTCTTTAATGTGCAGTTAATGTCCCCCTCTCCGACCACTCCGCCCCCTGATCTCCTCACTCCCCAATCCACCACTCGGCGCCTCCGGTCGTCTGGCACCGGCCTCCACCTTGTCCCCCCCGCCATCCGCTCCATCACTGGCGGTCGCCCATTCAGCCACTGACCCACGAAAATCCTGAACTCTCTCCCGCAATCTTCCCGCATTGACCCCGTTCCCCCTTTTCAAGTCCCGCCTGAAAATCTTCCCTTCCGACCGTGTCACCTCCCACCCTCCCCGGAGCGGTCAAACTCCACCACGGTTAAGCGCTCTGAGACGCTAAACTGCGTGGAAGTGGCGGTTTTGGAAAAGACGCAATTTGCTCAAGTGTAACGGCGCATTAAAGGTCTCTAGACGGTATGGTTCACTGCCCCCCTCCCCCCAACCAGAACTTGTGGAGTCCTGTCGTCCTGTAGCTCAGTGGTAAGAGCACTCGCTTTGCAAGTGAGAGACCGGAGCTCAATACCAGGCAGGTCAGGGCCAAACCTTGGGCAAGTTTCCTTACTCCACACAGAGCCTAATAATAATCGCTCCAAAAAAAAAAAACAACAACAATGAATTGGTCATTTCCAACCCACGACTGTTTGTGGGACATTGCTCTGCGCAATTGGCTTCCGCGTTCGCCCACAAATATACAGTCAATTCATTCTACAGTGTGTTTGGTGAAGCGCTTTGGGACGTGCTCCCGACGTGAAAAGCGCTATATCAAATGCGAGGATTATTATTATTATTATTGTTGCTGTTGTTGTTAATGCAGAAGCCGCGCCGTACAACATGGCGGCCCCCAGCGGAGAGCGATGCCGTACGGCGCCGTACGTGCCGACGTCACCGCGCGGGCGGGACTCCCGGCCCGGCGTCATTGCGTCATCGAGCGCGGCGGCCGTCAGCGGCGGCTCCGGATACGGAGAGAGAGACAGAGACCGTGAGGGACAGAGAGAGAGAGAGAGAAGGAGAGAGAGACGGTGAGGGACAGATAGAGTGAGAGAGATGGAGAGAGAGACGGTGAGGGACAGAGAGGGAGAGAGTCGGTGAGGGACAGAGAGAGAGAGAGGAGAGAGAGACGGTGAGGGACAGAGAGAGAGAGAAGGAGAGAGAGACGGTGAGGGACAGAGAGAGAGAGAGAGTGAGGGAGAGAGAGACGGTGAGGGACAGAGAGAGAGAGAGGGGAGAGAGAGATGGTGAGGGACAGAGAGAGAGAGACGGTGAGGGACAGAGAGAGAGAGAGAAGGAGAGAGAGACGGTGAGGGACAGAGAGAGAGAGAGAGTGAGAAGGAGAGAGAGACGCTGAGGGACAGAGAGAGAGAGAGAGGAGGAGAGAGAGACGAAGAGGGACAGAGAGAGAGAGAGACGGGGGAGAGAGAGAGCGAAGGAGAGAGAAACGGTGAGGGAGGGAGAGAGAGAAGGAGAGAGAGACACTGAGGGCGGGAGAGAGAGAGAAGGAGAGAGAGACAGTGAGGGAGAGAGATGGAAAAGGAGAGAGAGAGACGGTGAGGGACACGGAGAGAGAAAGACGGTGAGGAAGAGAGAGAGAGAAGGGGAGCGAGGCGGTGAGGGACAGAGCGAGAGAGAGAGAGTGAGACGGTGAGGGACAGAGAGAGAGAGAGACGGTGAGGGACAGAGAGAGTGAGAAAGAGAGAAGGAGAGTGAGACGGTGAGGGAGAGAAGGAGAGAGAGGGTGAGGGACAGAGTGAGTGAGAGAAAGAGAAGGAGAGTGAGACGGTGAGTGAGAGAATGAGAGAGAGGCGGTGAGGGAGAGAGAAGAGAGAGAGACGTTGAGGGACAGAGAGAGAGAGAGAAGGAGAGAGAGACGGTGAAGGACAGAGGGAGAGAGAGAAGGAGAGAGAGACGGTGAGAGACAGAGAGAGAGAGAGGAGGAGAGAGAGACGGAGAGGGACAGAGAGAGAAAGAGAGAGAGACGGCGAGGGAGAGAGAGAGATAGAGAGAGGAGGAGAGAGAGACGGAGAGGGAGGGAGAGAGAGAAGGAGAGAGAGACACTGAGGGCGGGAGAGAGAGAGAAGGAGGGAGAGAGAGGGAGAAGGAGAGAGACCGTGAGGGACACGGAGAGAGAAAGACGGTGAGGAAGAGAGAGAGAGAGAAGGGGAGCGAGACGGTGAGGGAGAGAGAGAGATGAGAGAGACGGTGAGGCACAGAGAGAGAGAGAGTGAGACGGTGAGGTACAGAGAGAGAGAGACGGTGAGGGACAGAGAGAGAGAGAGACGGTGAGGGACAGAGAGAGTGAGAAAGAGAGAAGGAGAGTGAGACGGTGAGGGAGAGAAAGAGAGAGGCGTTGAGGGACAGAGAGAGTGAGAGAGAGAAGGAGAGTGAGACGGTGAGGGAGAGAATTAGAGAGAGGCGGTGAGGGAGAGAGAAGAGAGAGAGACAACAACAACAACAACAAGATTCCATTTATAGAGCGCCTTTCACGTCAGGAGGACGTCCCAAGGGGCTGCACAGTTGGGTCATGACCCGAGCAGGGGGGAAATGGTCAGGGTGAGGGGAGGGAAGGGAGGGAGAGAGGAGGGGGGAATTGGTCAGGGTGAGGGGAGGGAAGGGAGGGAGCGAGGAGGAGGAAGAGAGTCGAGAGGGGAGCTGAAGGCACGGTCAAAGAGAAAGGTTTTGAGACCGGCCTTGAAGGAGGAAAGGGAGGAAGCAAGGCGAAGGCACTGGGGGATGGAGTTCCAGAGCCTCGGGGCTGAGAGGCTGAAGGCCCGACCACCGATAGTAGGGCGGTTGGGGCGGGGGACGTGGAGCAGACCGGAGCCAGAGGAACGGAGGTTACGGGCAGGTAGGTAGGGGGATAGTAGGTTGGAGAGGTAGGAGGGAGCAAGGCCTTGAATGGCCTTGTAGGTGAGGATGAGGATCTTGAAATCAATCCTCTGGGGGATGGGGAGTCAGTGGAGGCGAGCGAGGGTGGGAGTGATGTGGGCGCGGTGTCTGGTGCGGGACAGTACACGAGCTGCAGAGTTCTGAATGACCTGCAGCTTGTGGAGGGAGGTGGCGGGAAGGCCGGCGAGGAGAGAGTTCCCATAGTCCAGCCTTGAGGTGACAAAGGCGTGGACCAGGGTTTCAGCAGCGTGAGGGGTGAGGTAATGGCGTAGTCTGGCGATGTTCCGGAGGTGATGGAAGGCGGTGCCAGTTGTGGTGCGGATGTGAGGGAGAAAGGACAGCTCAGGGTCGAACAAAACGCCGAGGTTCCTGACTGGCTTTGAGAGGTGGAGAGTGCAGCCTTGGATGCTGATGGTGTCAGCGCCTGAGGTGCGGAGGCGCTGACGTGAGCCAATTAGGAGGGCCTCGGTTTTTCGCACGTTGAGCTGAAGAAAGTTGTCTCTCGTCCAGGACTCGATGTCGGACAGACAGGCTGTCAGGACATCGGTGGTCGTGGAGTTGAGAGTAGAGGCGGAAAGGTAGAGTTGGGTGTCATCCGCATACATGTGGAAGTTAACCCCATGTTTGCGGATGATGTCACCAAGGGGGAGCATATAGAGGGTGAAGAGGAGGGGACCGAGGACAGAGCCCTGAGGGACACAACATGAGACAGTACGGGGCGTGGAGGAGAAGCCATTCGTTGAGACGAAGTGAAGACGGTGGGAAAGGTAAGAGCTAAACCATTCAAGGACAGTGCCTTGAAGGTTGAGGTGGGAGGACAAGCGGTGGAGTAGGATAGCGTGGTCGACCGTATCGAATGCTGCCGATAGGTCGAGGAGGACGAGGAGACAGAGGGAGCCCTGGTCACAGATAGTCAGGTTATCATTGGTGACCTTGACCAGGGCAGTTTCTGTGCTATGAACAGCACGGAATCCTGACTGAAGGGGTTCAAAAAGAGAATGGGTGGAGAGGAAAGAGCGCAGTTGGGAGGCGACAACTCTTTCCAAGACCTTGGAGAGAAAGGGGAGGTTGGAGATGGGCCGGTAGCTTGATAGCTGCGACGCATCAAGGGAGGGTTTTTTCAGGGTGGGCGTGATGATGGCAGTTTTTAATGGAATGGGGACAGAGCCAGAGGAGAGGGACAGGTTTATGATGTCAGTGATGTGTGGGGCAAGAAAATGGAGCTGGGAGATAAGGAGTGGAGTGGGGATGGGGTCAAGGGAGCAGGTGGTTGGTTTTAGGGATAGGATGAGTTCAGTGACAGAGGGTGGGGAAACGGGTACGAAGGTGTGTAGGGGAGGATGGGTAGGAGTCGCAGTGTGGGAGGGAAGGGGTGGGTGGTGGGTGGAAGTTGGAGGGGAAGTGACCGCGGAGCGGATTCCCTTGATCTTGGATTCAAGGAAATCCAGCATCTCCTCGCAGTGAAGGTTGGAGGAGATGACCTGCGCGGGGTGGCGGGGGGACGGAGGAGTCGGGATGTGGTGGAAAACAGTAGCCTGGGGTTGTTCTTCGCCTCCAGGATTATCCTGGAGTAGAAGGACGACTTGGCCGAGGCTAGAGTGGAGCGGTAAATTTTGAGGAGGTCCATCCAGATTTGTCGGTGGACCGTTAAGCCGGATTTGACAAAGGTGCGCTCAGCAGCCCGCACCTGGCATTTCAGTGAGCGGAGGTGGGTGGTGTACCAGGGGGAGGAGCGGGAGTAGGAGACAGTGCGGGAAGTGATGGGGGCAAGAGTATTGAGTGTGGAGGAGAGGATATTGTGGAGGAGGGAGAGAGGAGAAGAGGGGTCGGTGAGGGACAGAGAGAGAGAGAGAGACGTTGAGGGACAGAGAGAGAGAGAGTCGGTGAGGGACAGCGAGATAGAGAGACGGTGAGGGACAGAGAGAGAGAGAGTGACTGTGAGGGATAGAGAGATTGAGTAAGATTGAAGGAGAGTGAGACGGTGAGGGAGAGAAGGAGAGAGGCGGTGAGGGACAGAGAGAGAGAGAGAAAGGGAGTGAGACGGTGAGGGAGGGAGAGAGAGAGGTGAGTGAGTCGGTGAGACACACAGAGAGAGAGAGAGAGTGAGACGGTGAGGGACAGAGCGAGAGAGTCGGTGAGGGACAGAGAGAGAGAGAGAGACGGTGAGGGACAGAAAGAGTGAGAAAGAGAGAAGGAGAGTGAGACGGTGAGGGACAGAGAGAGAGAGAGGAGGAGAGAGAGACGGAGAAGGACAGAGAGAGAGAGAGAGAGAATTAGAGAGAGACGGGGGAGAGAGAGAGCGAAGGAGAGAGAAACGGTGAGGGAGAGAGAGGAGAGAGAGACACTGAGGGCGGGAGAGAGAGAGAGAGGAGAGAGAGACAGTGGGGAGAAAGAGGTAGAAGGAGAGAGAGAGACGGTGAGGGAAGGAGAGAGACGGTGAGGGAGAGAGAGAGAGAGAAGGGGAGCGAGACGGTGAGGGAGAGAGAGATTTGAGAGAGACGGTGAGTCACATAGGTGAGAGAGACGGTGAGGCACAGAGAGCGAGAGAGTCGGTGAGGGACAGAGAGAGAGAGAGAGACGGTGACGGACAGAGAGAGTGAGAAAGAGAGGAGAGTGAGACGGTGAGGGAGAGAAGGAGAGAGACGGTGCGGGACAGAGAGTGAGAGAGAGAGAAGGAGAGTGAGTCGGTGAGGGAGAGAATAAGAGAGAGGCGGTGAGGGAGAGAGAAGAGAGAGAGACGTTGAGGGACAGAGAGAGAGAGAGACGGTGAGGGACAGAGAGAGAGAGAGTCGGTGAGGGAGGAGAGAGAGAGAGAGAGAGAGAGAGACGGTGAGGGAAAGAGAGAGAGAGAGTGACTGTGAGGGACAGAGAGAGTGTGAGAGAGAGAAGGAGCGTGAGACGGTGATGGAGAGAAGGAGAGAGAGACGGTGCGGGACAGAGAAAGTGAGATAGAGAGAAGGAGAGTGAGACGGTGAGGGAGAGAAGGAGAGAGAAGCGGTGAGGGAGAGAGAGAGAGAGAGAGAGACGGTGAGGGACAGAGAGAGAGAGAGAGGAGAGTGAGACGGTGAGAGAGAGAGTGAGAGAGAGGAGAGTGAGACGGTGATGGAGATAGAGGAGAGAGAGGCGGTGAGGGACAGAGAGAGAGAGATAAAGGGAGCGAGACGGTGAGGGAGGGAGAGAGAGAGGTGAGTGAGTCGGTGAGACACAGAGAGAGAGAGAGAGAGAGAGTGAGACGGTGAGGGACTGAGCGAGAGAGTCGGTGAGGGACAGAGAGAGAGAGAGACGGTGAGGGACAGAGAGAGTGAGAAAGAGAGAAGGAGAGTGAGACGGTGAGGGACAGAGAGAGAGAGGAGGAGAGAGAGACGGAGAAGGATAGAGAGAGAGAGAGAGAATTAGAGAGAGACGTGGGAGAGAGAGAGCGAAGGAGAGAGAAACGGTGACGGAGAGAGAGAAGGAGAGAGAGACACTGAGGGCGGGAGAGAGAGAGAAGGAGAGAGAGACAGTGAGCGAGAGAGAGGCAGAAGGAGAGAGAGTGACTGTGAGGGACAGAGAGATTGAGTAAGAGTGAAGGAGAGTGAGACGGTGAGGGAGAGAAGGAGAGAGGCGGTGAGGGAGAGAGAGAGAGGAGAGAGAGACGGTGAGGGACAGAGTGAGAGAGAGAAGGAGAGTGAGACGGTGAGGGATAGAGTGAGAGAGATAAGGAGAGTGAGACGGTGAGGGAGAGAGAGGAGAGAGAGACGGTGAGGGACAGAGAAGAGAGGGAGAAGGTGAGGGACAGAGAGAGAGAGAGAAGGAGAGTGAGACGGTGAGGGATAGAGTGAGAGAGATAAGGAGAGTGAGACGGTGAGGAGAGAGAGGAGAGAGAGACGGTGGGGGAAGAGAAGAGAGAGACGGTGTGGGACAGAGAGAGAGAGAGAAAGGGAGCGAGACGGTGAGGGAGGGAGAGAGAGAGGTGAGTGAGTCGGTGAGACACAGAGAGAGAGAGAGAGAGTGAGACGGTGAGGGACAGAGCGAGAGAGTCGGTGAGGGACAGAGAGAGAGAGAGAGACGGTGAGGGACAGAAAGAGTGAGAAAGAGAGAAGGAGAGTGAGACGGTGAGGACAGAGAGAGAGAGAGGAGGAGAGAGAGACGGAGAGGGACAGAGAGAGAGAGAGAATTAGAGAGAGACGGGGGAGAGAGAGAGCGAAGGAGAGAGAAACGGTGAGGGAGAGAGAGGAGAGAGAGACACTGAGGGCGGGAGAGAGAGAGAGAAGGAGAGAGAGACAGTGGGGGAGAAAGAGGTAGAAGGAGAGAGAGAGACGGTGAGGGACACGGAGAGAGAAAGACGGTGAGGGAGAGGGAGAGAGAGAAGGGGAGCGAGACGGTGAGGGAGAGAGAGAGGTGAGAGAGACGGTGAGGCACATAGGTGAGAGAGACGGTGAGGCACAGAGAGCGAGAGAGTCGGTGAGGGACAGAGAGAGAGAGAGAGACGGTGACGGACAGAGAGAGTGAGAAAGAGAGGAGAGTGAGACGGTGAGGGAGAGAAGGAGAGAGACGGTGCGGGACAGAGAGAGTGAGAGAGGGAGAAGGAGAGTGAGTCGGTGAGGGAGAGAATGAGAGAGAGGCGGTGAGGGAGAGAGAAGAGAGAGAGACGTTGAGGGACAGAGAGAGAGAGAGTCGGTGAGGGAGGGAGAGAGAGAGAGAGAGAGAGAGAGAGACGGTGAGGGAAAGAGAGAGAGAGAGTGACTGTGAGGGACAGAGAGAGTGTGAGAGAGAGAAGGAGCGTGAGACGGTGATGGAGAGAAGGAGAGAGAGACGGTGCGGGACAGAGAAAGTGAGATAGAGAGAAGGAGAGTGAGACGGTGAGGGAGAGAAGGAGAGAGAAGCGGTGAGGGAGAGAGAGAGAGGAGAGAGAGACGGTGAGGGACAGAGAGAGAGAGAGAGGAGAGTGAGACGGTGAGAGAGAGAGAGTGAGAGAGAGGAGAGTGAGACGGTGATGGAGATAGAGGAGAGAGAGGCGGTGAGGGACAGAGAGAGAGAGATAAAGGGAGCGAGACGGTGAGGGAGGGAGAGAGAGAGGTGAGTGAGTCGGTGAGACACAGAGAGAGAGAGAGAGAGAGAGTGAGACGGTGAGGGACTGAGCGAGAGAGTCGGTGAGGGACAGAGAGAGAGAGAGACGGTGAGGGACAGAGAGAGTGAGAAAGAGAGAAGGAGAGTGAGACGGTGAGGGACAGAGAGAGAGAGGAGGAGAGAGAGACGGAGAAGGATAGAGAGAGAGAGAGAGAATTAGAGAGAGACGTGGGAGAGAGAGAGCGAAGGAGAGAGAAACGGTGACGGAGAGAGAGAAGGAGAGAGAGACACTGAGGGCGGGAGAGAGAGAGAAGGAGAGAGAGACAGTGAGCGAGAGAGAGGCAGAAGGAGAGAGAGTGACTGTGAGGGACAGAGAGATTGAGTAAGAGTGAAGGAGAGTGAGACGGTGAGGGAGAGAAGGAGAGAGGCGGTGAGGGAGAGAGAGAGAGGAGAGAGAGACGGTGAGGGACAGAGTGAGAGAGAGAAGGAGAGTGAGACGGTGAGGGATAGAGTGAGAGAGATAAGGAGAGTGAGACGGTGAGGGAGAGAGAAGAGAGAGAGACGGTGAGGGACAGAGAGAGAGAGAGAGAAGGAGAGTGAGACGGTGAGGGATAGAGTGAGAGAGATAAGGAGAGTGAGACGGTGAGGGAGAGAGAGGAGAGAGAGACGGTGGGGGACAGAGAAGAGAGAGACGGTGTGGGACAGAGAGAGAGAGAGAAAGGGAGCGAGACGGTGAGGGAGGGAGAGAGAGAGGTGAGTGAGTCGGTGAGGCACAGTGAGAGAGAGAGAGAGTGAGACGGTGAGGGTCTGAGCGAGAGAGTCGGTGAGGGACAGAGAGAGTGAGAGAGGGGAGCGAGAGACGGCGAGGGACAGAGAGAGAGAGAGGAGGAGAGAGAGACGGAGAGGGACAGAGAGAGAAAGAGAGAGAGACGGCGAGGGACAGAGAGAGAGAGAGAGAGGAGAGAGAGACGGTGAGGGACAGAGTGAGAGAGAGAAGGAGAGTGAGACGGTGAGGGAGAGAGTGAGTGAGATAAGGAGAGTGAGACGGTGAGGGAGAGAGAGGAGAGAGAGACGGTGAGGGACAGAGAAGAGAGAGAGACGGTGAGGGACAGAGAGAGAGAGAGAAAGGGAGCGAGACGGTGAGGGAGGGAGAGAGAGAGGTGAGTGAGTCGGTGAGGCACAGAGAGAGAGAGAGTGAGACGGTGAGGGACAGAGCGAGAGAGTCGGTGAGGGACAGAGAGAGAGAGAGAGACGGTGAGGGACAGAGAGAGTGAGAAAGAGAGAAGGAGAGTGAGACGGTGAGGGACAGAGAGAGAGAGAGGAGGAGAGAGAGACGGAGAAGGACAGAGAGAGAGAGAGAATTAGAGAGAGACGGGGGAGAGAGAGAGCGAAGGAGAGAGAAACGGTGAGGGAGAGAGAGGAGAGAGAGACACTGAGGGCGGGAGAGAGAGAGAAGGAGAGAGAGACAGTGAGGGAGAGAGAGGTAGAAGGAGAGAGAGAGACGGTGAGGGACACGGAGAGAGAAAGACGGTGAGGGAGAGGGAAAGAGAGAAGGGGAGCGAGACGATGAGGGAGAGAGAGACGGTGAGGCACAGAGGTGAGAGAGACGGTGAGGCACAGAGAGCGAGAGAGTCGGTGAGGGACAGAGAGAGAGAGAGAGAGACGGTGACGGACAGAGAGAGTGAGAAAGAGAGAAGGAGAGTGAGACGGTGAGGGAGAGAAGGAGAGAGACGGTGCGGGACAGAGAGAGTGAGAGAGAGAGAAGGAGAGTGAGACGGTGAGGGAGAGAATGAGAGAGAGGCGGTGAGGGAGAGAGAAGAGAGAGAGACGTTGAGGGACAGAGAGAGAGAGAGACGGTGAGGGACAGAGAGAGAGAGAATCGGTGAGGGAGAGAGAGAGAGAGAGACGGTGAGGGAAAGAGAGAGAGAGAGTGACTGTGAGGGACAGAGAGAGTGTGAGAGAGAGAAGGAGAGTGAGACGGTGATGGAGAGAAGGAGAGAGAGACGGTGCGGGACAGAGAGAGTGAGATAGAGAGAAGGAGAGTGAGACGGTGAGGGAGAGAAGGAGAGAGAAGCGGTGAGGGAGAGAGAGAGAGGAGAGAGAGACGGTGAGGGACAGAGAGAGAGAGAGGAGAGTGAGACGGTGAGAGAGAGAGTGAGAGAGAGGAGAGTGAGACGGTGAGGGAGAGAGAGGAGAGAGAGGCGGTGAGGGACAGGGTGAGAGAGAGAAGGAGAGTGAGACGGTGAGGGAGAGAGAGGAGAGCGAGGCGGTGAGGGACAGAGAGAGAGAGAGACGCTGAGGGACAGAGAGAGAGAAGGAGAGAGAAACGGTGATGGAGGGAGAGAGAGAGAAGGACAGAGAGATGGGGCGAAAGTGCAGATGATTGACGGGGACGGAGGGCCAATCACAGTGCAGTTTGTGACGGACGCACCAATAGGGCTGTGGCTGATGGGGCGGGGCTTCAGTTGGACCAATGGGGAGCGAGTGGGCGGGGTCAGTGCAATGTGTTTGGGGTACCAATAGGTGTGGGGTATTAATGGGTGTGAGGGTTACCAATGGGTGTGAGGGGTACCAAAGGATTTGTGGGATACCAATGGGTGTGGGGTACAATGGGTGTGTGGGGTAAGATTGGTGTTTGGGGTACGAATGGTGTGTGGGGTACTAATGGTGTGTGGGGTACTAATGGGTGTGTGGGTTACTGGCGGTTTGTGTGGGGTATTGATGGGTTGCTAGAGGTATTGATTGAGTGTTGTATTCATCCGGTGTGGGATATTAATGGAATGTTTGAGGTATTAATGTGCTGTGCTGGGTACTATTTGTCTATTTAGGGTATTCATGAGTTGTGTAGGTTAATAAGTGACGGTGTGGGGATATTAATGGGCTGTGGGGGGTATTAATGGGCTGTGGGGATATTAATGGGCTGTGGGGGGTACTAGTGAGCTGTGGGGTGTATTACTGGGCTGTGGGTGGTATTACTGGGCTGTGGGGGGTATTAATGGGCTTTGTGGGGATTAGTGGACTATGTGGTGGATTAATGGACTGTGTGGTTGATTGTTGTCGTGTCTGGGATATTATTGGGGGGTGTGGGTTGTTGATTGTGTGTGGGCTATTACTGGTCTGTGTGAAGTAATAACGGACTGTGTGGAGTATTTATGGGCGTTGTGGGGTATTATTGGGCTCTGTGGGGTATTAATGGGGTGTGTGGGGTATTAATGGGGTGTGGGCTATTAATGGGATTTGTGGGGTATTAATGGAGTGTGTAGTATTAATGCTGCGTGAGTCCTGTAGCTTCCGCGAGCTGCGTCTGGTACCCACTACAATAGAAATAATACTTCCATTTGGTACAGTGCCTCATTGTGACTCACAGACGTCCCAAAGCGCTTCACGGAACACATCGTAAAGTTAAGTGACTGTATATTTGTTGGTGAAACGCGGCAGCCGATGGTGCACAGCAGTTTCGCCAAACAGCCGTGGATTGAAGTGACCAATTTATATTTGTTTGTTTTGCGCCTCTATAGGGATTATTACCGCGTGTCTGGAGTAAGGAAACTCGCCCGCGGTATTGCCCGACCGGGTACGAACCAGGCGTCTCGCTCGCAGGGCGAGCGCTCTGTCTTCCGATTCAAGGAAATCCAAATCAATCGAGTTAGCGCTCAAACCCGTGCTTGTCTGATATGTAAGAACTAACTAATCATTATTTTATTGGGGAGGAGAGTATCTCCTTGGGGCTGAACTGTTAGGACAGTTCCAGTCATTAAAGCAAATGCCTAATGGAACAGTGGCCCGAGGTGGACAGCAATGGGAAACCTGCCGTGGAGCAATATCAAAGGCAAACTTTGTGGTTTTGCATTGTTAAACACCAGCATTATCCCAACACACACCCTGGGATTCCCAAAAATTGTCTCTTGCCAACCTGCGCCTAATACTTTCCGGAATTGGTTGTGCAGGGCGCGTCCCTCCAGGTGGAGTGTGCGCATTTCATTCAATTAATCTATGGCATTTCCAAGTGCTGAAGGGATACATGCAAGTCTCAGCTTGGTTGGTAGCTTGAAGCAAGTTGATGGATTGCACATGTGACAGATACCTAGCCGGACAAAATAAAACAAAGGATGTTGAATTTCCTGCTATGCTTAAAATCCGTACTTGCTATTGGATGTTGATTATTTATTCAAAAGTTTTTTTCAGGACACCTCTGAGTTGTGTTATTAACCTTCCTAGTTGCACGGTTAGTTAAAAAAAACGTTTTCAATGTTATATTACGACGTACATTCATATTCAATTTGTAGATGGCTATATTTCCTGATTTTAAGTAGTTCCTTATTTTCTTGTTAAAGAGCTAAAGCGTAGTGGTTTGGCCACTCACATTGCTAGCGATGTGACCCACGTTCAGTTCGATGCGGGTTGACAAGAACTAAAGTGCATGGCCCTTGAGTGTGCATTCGTGCAAATGTTGATCTTTACCAGCTGCAACCGCAGTGTGAGTCATTGCAAGCAGTGCCACACAAGCATTCCGTTGGAAGAAGTCTACGCGCTGGATCTTTGTTATGTTTAACAGGACACGAATGGGAATGATAATTGCTTGCAGTGACTGGACAAACCCTTCATTTCACCAGCAGGTCCATTCCCTTTCTGCAATCGACACTGGTTGACTGCAGCATTCCTAGGTGTGTCAACTCCACCAAAATCGGTTCACATTTCATCTAAATTGGGCAAACCTTCTGTCAAGATGTTTTTTTTTCGAGGAATTGTGCCTTGCCTGTCAAATGCAACCGAGAACCTTACAAATTCAACCTTTTTCAATCTGGAAAAATCTGGCTTTATGGAACTATATTCTTGGACATGTAACACCATGGATAACTGGTAACACCAAATCCAAGAACCATACCCAAAAGCAGCGAGCCACATTTTGAGACACCTGCAATCTCAAAGCTAATTATTCAGTCGCTACTTGAAATCCACACTCCCCATTCCATTCAATCATTGTGGTTGCACTCCACGGAATCTTCTCAACAGCTGCAATATCCTTTATTTAATGTAACAACTAATAATGTACGTAGCATAATGTATTTCATCACTCAAAAACAATAAAGTCGCCTGATTACCATACTACTGATGCTTACTATTGATCTTTTGATAGATCCCAACATCTAGTTTGCTTCATTCACTGCCTTAGTGTATTGTTTGCAGATCTTCATTTTATTGTTCATCAGGATCCCCAGGCCCTTTTCATTTTCCTTAAATACTCTTTTATTTCTGTTGAAGTAATAGTCCCTTCAGGATTCTTTGTCCACATGTGAAGCACATTATATCTCTCCTCATTGAATTGGATCCGCCATCGATCTGCCTATTTTTCAAGTGTGTTCAAATTATATGTCATCCTGACATGTTCAGATTCGCAATCTATCAGCTTCGTTAGAT
>NW_024705748.1:0-25167 GCF_018977255.1 Callorhinchus milii | reverse complement strand
GGGGTTTGAGGGTAGGGATTTGAGCAGGGGATTGAGGGGGGTTTTGAGCGGTTGTAGGGGGTTTGAGCAGATGGAGGGGTTTGAGCGGTAGGAGGGGTTTGAGCGGTTGGAGGGGGTTTGAGCGGTTGGAGGGCGTTTTGAGCGGTTGGGAGGGGTTTGAGCGGTTGGAGGGGGTTTGAGCGGTTGGAGGGGGTTTGAGCGGTTGGAGGGGGCTGGAGGGGGTTTGAGCGGTTGGAGGGGGTTTGAGCGGTTGCAGGGGTTTGAGCGGTTGGAGGAGGTTGGAGGGGGTTTGAGCAGTTGGAGGGGGTTTGAGCGGTTGGAGGGGTTTGAGCGGTTGGAGGGGTTTGGAGCGGTTGGCGGGGTTTGGAGCGGTTGGAGCGGTTTGAGCGGTTGGAGGGGGTTGGAGGGGGTTTGAGCGGTTGGAGGGGTTTGAGCGGTTGGAGGGGGTTTGAGCGATTGGAGGGTATTTGAGCGGTTGGAGGGGTTTGAGCGGTTGGAGGGGTTTGAGCGGCTGGAGGGGGTTTGAGGGGTTGGAGAGGGTTTGAGCGGTTGGAGGGGGTTTGAGCGGTTGGAGGGGGTTTGAGCGGTTGGAGGGGATTTGAGCGGTTGGAGGGGTTTGAGCGGCTGGAGGGGTTTTGAGGGGTTGGAGGGTGTTTGAGGGGTTGGAGGGTGTTTGAGGGGGTTGAGCGGTTGGAGGGGGTTTGAGCGGTTGGAGGGGTTTGAGCGGTTGGAGTGATTTGAGCGGTTGGAGGGGGTTTGACCGGTTGGAGGGGGTTTGAGCGGTTGGAGCGGTTTTGAGCGTTTGGAGGGGGTTTGAAAGGTAGGAGGGGGTTTGAGCGTTTGGAGGGGATTTGAGCAGTTGGAGGGGGTTTGAGCGGTTGGAGGGGGTTTGTGCGGTTGGAGGGGATTTGAGCGGTTGGAGGGGGTTTGAGCGGTTGGAGGGGTTTGAGCGGTTGGAGGGGTTTGAGCGGTTGGAGGGGGTTTGAGCGGTTGGAGGGGGTTTGAGCGGTTGGAGGGGTTTGAGCGGTTGGAGGGGTTTTAGCGGTTGGAGGGGATTTGAGCGGTTGGAGGGGGTTTGAGCGGTTGGAGGGTGTTTGAGGGGTTGGAGGGTGTTTGAGGGGGTTGAGCGGTTGGAGGTGGTTTGAGCGGTTGGAGGGGTTTGAGCGGTTGGAGGGTTTTGAGCGGTTGGAGGGGTTTGAGCGTTGGAGGGGGTTTGAGCGGTTGGAGGGGATTTGAGCGGTTGGAGAGGGTTTGAGCGGTTGGAGGGGTTTGAGCGGTTGGAGGGGTTTGAGCGTTTGGAGGGGTTTGAGCGGTTGGAGGGGGTTTGAGCGGTTGGAGGGGGTTTGAGCGGTTGGAGGGGTTTGAGCGGTTGGAGGGGGTTTGCGCGGTTGGAGGGGGTTTGAGCGCTTGGAGGGGGTTTGAGCGCTTGGAGGGTGTTTGAGGGGGTTGAGCTGTTGGAGGGGTTTGAGCGGTTGGAGGGTGTTTGAGCGTTTGGAGGGGGTTTGAGCGGTTGGAGGGGGTTTGAGCGGTTGGAAGGGATTTGAGCGGTTGGAGGGGATTTGAGCGGTTGGAGGGGTTTGAGCGGTTGGAGGGGGTTTGAGCGGTTGGAGGGGGTTTGAGCGGTTGGAGGGGGTTTGAGCGGTTGTAGGGGGTTGGAAGGGTTTTGACCGGTTGGAGGGGGTTTGAGCGGTTGGAGGGGTTTGAGCGGTTGGAGGGGGTTGGAGGGGGTTTGAGCGGTTGGAGGGGTTTGAGCGGTTGGAGGGGGTTTGAGCGGTTGGAGGGGTTTGAGCGGTTGGAGGGGTTTGAGCGGTTGGAGGGGATTTGAGCGGTTGGAGGGGATTTGATCGGTTGGCGGGGGTTTGAGCGGTTGGAGGGGGTTTGAGCGGTTGGAGGGGTTTGAGCGGTTGGAGGGGGTTTGAGCGGTTGGAGGGGGTTTGAGCGGTTGGAGGGTGTTTGAGGAGTTGGAGGGGTTTGAGCGGTTGGAGGGGGTTTGAGCGGTTGGAAAGGGTTTGAGCGGTTGGAGGGGGTTTGAGCAGTTGGAAGGGGTTGGAGGGGGTTTGAGCGATTGGACGGGATTGAGCGGTTGGAGGGGGTTGGAGGGGGTCTGAGCGGTTGGAGGGGGTTTGAGCGTTTGGAGGGGTTTGAGTGGTTGGAGGGGGTTGGAGGGGCTTTGAGCGGTTGGAGGGGGTTTGAGCGGTTGGAGGGGTTTGAGCGGTTGGAGGGGGTTTGAGCGGTTGGAGGGGATTTGAGAGGTTGGAGGGGGTTTGAGCGGTTGGAGGGGATTTGAGCGGTTGGAGGGGTTTGGAGGGAGTTTGAGCGGTTG
The DNA here is from genome assembly GCF_018977255.1 of Callorhinchus milii. NCBI lineage: Eukaryota > Metazoa > Chordata > Chondrichthyes > Chimaeriformes > Callorhinchidae > Callorhinchus > Callorhinchus milii. Next base: position 22,844 of record NW_024705748.1, on the reverse strand, counting down.
GAGGGTGTTTGAGCGGTTGGAGGTTGTTTGAGGAGTTGGAGGGTGTTTGAGTGGGTTGAGCGGTTGGAGGGGGTTTGAGCGGTTGGAGAGGTTTGAGCGGTTGGAGGGGGTTTGAGCGGTTGGAGGGGGTTTGAGCGGTTGGAGGGGTTTGAGCGGTTGGAGGGGGTTTGAGCGGTTGGAGGGGATTTGAGCGGTTGGAGGGGTTTGAGCGGTTGGAGGGGTTTGAGCGGTTGGAGGGGTTTGAGCGGTTGAGAGTTTGGCTGCAGTGTTAGTGCCAGGGCTATTGCCCAGGTTTCACCCCCCCCCCCCACCGCCCCAATTTGGGGTCTATTTGTCTGGATTTGTATTTCCTTGCTATCCTTGTGTTGGATTGGGGACATCGCTGGGTGTTTGATTTCCTGCCTCATTACTCAATGTTGTGCTCTGAGCTGTTATTATTCCGCTGACACATTCTGCCTCAAAACCAAAAGCATTTTTCCTTAGTTTGGTGGCCTCAGGATTCACCCTTCCCCCCTCCCCCACTCTCCCTCCCCATCACTGAACACCCCTGGCTCTGGGCTGCCTTGTATTTTGTGATCGTTTCTCAATATCAGAGTTAAAGATCAGTCACTCAAGTCAATAGTGGCTTATTATATTTTTCGTCTGGTTCCTTTCCCTGTAGCCCGGAGTCCTGTAGCTCAGTGGTTAGAGCACTCGCTTTGCAAGTGAGAGACCTGAGTTCAATTCCAGGCAGAGGGTGAAACCTCGGGCAAGTTTCCTTACTCCACACAGAGCCTAATAATAATCCCTCCAAAACAAAAACAATAATAAATTGGTCATTTTCAATCTACGACTGTTTGTGGGACATTGCAGTGCGCAATTGGCTGCCGCGTTCGCCCACAAATATACAGTCAATTCACTTTACAGTGTGTTCTGTGAAGCGCTTTGGGACGTCCTCCCGACGTGAAGAGCGCTATATCAAATGCAAGGATTATTATTATTATTATTATTATTATTATTATTATTATTATCCCCCCCAAACCCCCTCGCCCCCCTCCCCCCATTCCCAACCACTGACAGTGAGAGCCACCCCTGAACCAGGTGGGTGTTTGGAAGCAGGTGTTTGAGAGGGGACTTTACCCGGAGAGTGGACAAGCTGAGGTTTAGTTTAGTTAGTTATTATATTGTTGTCAAAGCAAATTCTTTGGTAGTGACTGTGTTTGATCTTCGGAGAGTTAGTTACCTTAGCATTCGGAATATTGGACTGGCTTATCTCTCTGTCTCTTTTATTTCCAACAAACTCGCCCATGTGTGAACTGTTGGCCACAGTAAGTTTGTGTTCAGAGTTTGCTGCTGTATGTGTGCAAAGTGGAAGGTTAGAAGGTCAAACATGGTTCAACAGCGCGGCTCATAAAACACGGATTTTACAGAAAATAGGACCTTCCTTTTTTTTTGCTCCAACAACTGTATCCTGAGCCTGTGGTGATCAGCCGCCAAGGTAATAGGTGTGTAGGGATGGTGGTGGGGGTGGGAGTGAGGGGTCCAGTGCTTTGGGGACTGCCGTGGGGGGGTGGGGACGATCTGGGCTGTGTTGTCAGAGTTCCCGTCCTTTGGATCACACGTTAAATCAAATGCTCTTGTTCAGGTGGACGTTAAAGATCTCACGGCGCTGTTTGAAAAGTAGCCAAATGTCCTGGCCAACAATCTCCCCCCCAACCCCCTCTCTCCTGGTTATTATCAGTCACTTATATAATTGGATCATTGGCTGTGTACGGGACATTGCTGGGCATTTGGCTGCTATGTTGGCCTACAAAATGCACAGTACTACACTTTACTGTGATGTGAATGTGAGCGCAGGGAGTGAGGGAGTGAATCCCATAAATTACCCCTTTAAAATCTGAGATTTTAAATCCTGTTATTGATCCTGGAAACGATAATGATAATAATCCTGGCATTTGATACAGCACCTGATCAAGTCATTGAGACGTCTTGAAGTGCTTCACAGGATACACTGTAAAGTGAATTGACTGGGTGTCTTGTGGGTGGAATGTGGCAGCCAATTATGCACAGCAGTGTCCCCACAAACTGCCGTGGAATGAATGCCAATTTTTTTTGGATGATTATTACCCTTGGAAAGCGATCCACCAACTAACAACCGGGTTACTACTTCTTGCTGGGTGGGTATACAGAGCCTTGGAACTTGCCTGAGGCTTCGCCCTGCTTGGGAATTGAACCCAGGTCTCTCGCTTGCGAGGTGAGAGCTGTAACCACTGAGCTGCAGAACTCTGATAGCAAAGGCAGTGTTAATTCTAAAGCTTACTTATTGTACATTTAATTTCCTGGAGTAATAAGCCTCAAGGGGCAGTTTTTTTTATCTAAAGAGGTCGGGTTGGACGTACAATAGCTGTGACGACTTTAACCTGCAAACAACACCGTCTGAGGCCAGGAGTCACATTCACACAAAGCAAGTGCCTGTTTTTTTCCATTGCAGATATTATCACCTTTAACTTGACACAGAACTTTCTGCTTCTGATGATCTGACTGTCAGCTTGTTTGTGTTTCTAACACAATTATATAGATATACTCACACAGGCACACACAGACATGCATGTATCCACAGAGACACACACAGACAGACAGTCACACACAGATAGACACACACACACACACAGTCACGCATGCTCAAACAGATGCGTGGGCAAGTAGACAGACACACATGCACAGACTGACAGTAAGACACACACACAGTGGAGACGTAAACAACAAAAGCAACAACAATTTGCATTTAAACAGCACCATTTTCACATCTGGGAACAATTTACAGAGATGGACAGTTAGCTGTGGGGGGGTGGGGGTCATGCAGTGAAGATGAAGAGACAGAGAGCGGATAAAATACGGAATAGCATTGAGAAATGCCAGGTGAAATCTCCAGACTTCAGCCAGAATAAAACAACAGCATTAAACCTCTACCCCCAGAGCTCTTTCCCTAAATCCCTTCCCCTCGTGCCTCCCTCTCAATTTTCCATCCCCTGATTGCCTCCCCGTCTCTCTGCTGCCTCTCACTTTCCCCCCCACCCCGGCCTGGGCTCTTAGTCTGTCTCTATTGAGCACTTTGAGACCTGCTCCCTCCACGGAAGGCCCAGGTTGTGTAACAGACTGTCCTTCGGAACACAGTTTGGAAGTTTACGTTTCAGTTATATATCACGTTGTAAACTTTGCAATCTTTATTTATGCTTTCAGTAATAATTAGTGTTTTGCTCCTCTACGTGGGTGTATTTTATTCTTTTCTCTCCACCTTCACTCATTTCCTGCAGGTGTTTCACTGAGGTATAGTTCCACAGGCACCATTTGACCCGCTGCCTATTCCTAGAAAATATTTATAATATAACAATGATTTCATAATCTTTTCATTTCCTTTTGCACTTTTGAACTCAGGAGGCTATCTCAAAGCATTTCATAGGATCTGCTCTATAATGTGGTGACTGCATTTTGTTGCTGAACACCGCAGCCAATTTGCCTTGGATACTGTTGACCACTCTATCCTCCACCGCCGCCTCTCCTCTCACCTCAACTTCAAGGTTCTGTCCTTGACTGGTTCAGGTCTTCTCTCACACACTATCTCTTAATTTGTCTCCCAAAATTCTCAAAATCCTTGTCCTCACCTTCAAGTCCCTCCATGGCCTTGCCCCCTCCTACATCTCCGACCTGCTGATCCCCTGTCAACCTTTCCACTGCCTCCGGCCTGCTCCATGTCTCCTGCCTGACCCACCCTTCCATCAGCGGCCGGGCTTTCAGCCTCTCTGTTCCCACCCTTTGGAACTCCATCCCACAATCCCTTTGCCTTGCTCCCTTTCTTGCCTCCTTCAAGACACGACTCAAGACCCTCCTTTTTGACTGTTCCTTCAGTTGCCCTCCTACTCCCTCTGCCCTCCCTTACCTCAATCCTGCCTCCCACGCTGGGGTCCTAATCTATGACTGTCCGGCGTCTTGGGACGTCCTCCCAACGTGAAATGCACTTTACAAATGTAATGTTGGTGTGTTGGTGTTTGGGTGTGGGTGGGTCAGTGGGTGTGTGGGTGTGTGTGTGTGTTTGAGACAAATGGGATTTTGATTTAAAATCTCATCTGAGGGACAGATTTGAACATTTGACAAATTATAATTTGCTGAGAGATATCCAGTTTAAATTTAGAGCTTAAATAGACATATAAGCTTTGTCTGTCTGGAGTCTTGTACATTGTATAAATAGTCAAGGCATTGAAGCACTGTTAAAGTAGTGAATTTTTACATGATTCGAACATGGTGAAATCTGGATAATTGCAGATTCCAAGCCCAGAGCTAAAATGAGTCATTGTCATTCCCTGTTGTATGTAAATGCTGATCCAGTCGTAACCCTAATCCAGGCAGCAGGCTTCCCGGTGGATTCAGTTTATCATTGATGATTGAACCCTGGCCACAGAATGCAGAATGGCTTAGCGAATAAACACTAACAACAACAGTCAAAAAACTGAGTGATACAGGGCCACAGACCTTGTATAATAATAACAATAATATTAATTCTTGCATTTGATATAGAATCGTACAGCACAAAAAGAGGCCATTCAGCCCATCGAGTCTGTGCGGCTCTTTGAATAGAGCAATTAATGTCAATCCCACTCCCCAGTCCTTTCCCTATAACCTGCAAACCCATCCTCCTCAAATACCCATCCACTGCGGTTTTAAAAGTAGTTATCGAAACGGCCTCAACTGCCCTTTCAGGCAACGCGTTCCAGATTCAAACAACTCGCTGCAGGAAAACATGTCTTCTCCCCTCCCCTCGGCTTCTTTTAGAGACTAATTTGAATCTGTGACCTCGAGTCACCGACACACCCACCAGTGGAAACAGTTTTTCCCTTTCTAACCTATCAAATCCCCTCATGATTTTGAAGACCTCTATTAGGTCTCCTCGTAACCTTCTCTGCTCCAACGAGAATAATCCTAACCTCTCCAGCCTTTCCTCATCATCAAGGTCCCTCATTCCTGGTTGGTTACTATCCTTCTCACTGTTTACCCCCTCCCTAACTTTGTGTCGTCCGTAAACTTGGAAATGGTACTTGCTATACCCAAGTCCAGATCATTTATGTATATTGAGAAGAGCAGTGGTCCTAATACTGATCCCTGGGGGACACCACTGTACACTTCCCTCCAGTCAGAAAAGCAGCCGTTGACCACAACTCTGCTTTCTGTCTCCCAGTCAATTCTGGATCCACAGCCACTGTCCCTTTTATACCATGGGCTTCTATCTTTCTTACAAGTCTTTCATGTGGCACTTTGTCAAATGCCTTTTGAAAGTCCATATAAAGTACATCAACTGCACTACCTGTATCCACCCTCTCCGTTACCTCATCGAAAAATTCTATTGGATTTGTTAGATAAGATTTGATTTTAACAAATCCGTGTCGGCTGTCCCTCATTAACCCATATTCTTCTAAGTGAAGATTTATTCTGTCCCGGATTATAGTCTCCAGGAGTTTCCCCACTACTGATGTTAGGCTGACTGGCCTGGAGTTCCCAGGTTTATCCTTCTGTCCCTTTTTGTACAGGGCAGTCCCATTGGCCACTCTCCAGTCCTCGGGCAGCACTCCTGTGTCCAACGAAGATTGAGAAATTGTAGCCAAAGCCTCCGCTATTTGTACCCGTGCCTCCCATAGTAACCTTGGCTGCATCTCGTCCAGACCGGGCGACTTATCAACTTCAGCCCAGTCAACCTTTTCAGTACTTCCTCTCTGTTTATACTTATCCTCTCCATTTCCTCTCCCCTCTCCTCCGATACTGCGGCATTTGGTGCATCCACCTCTTTTGTGAAGACAGATGCAAAGTACCCATTCAGCACATCAGCCATACCCTCTGCCTCCACAGTAAGATTTCCCCCTTGGTCCTTAATTGGCCCCACCCTTCCTTTGACTAGCCTTTTTTTCTTGATATGTTTGTAAAATATTTTAGAATTCCCTTTGATGTTACCCGCTAACCTTTTTTCGTATAATCTTTTTGCCCCTCTTATTTCTTTTTTCAGTTTTCTTCTGCACTTCCTATATTCTATTTGGTTGTCTTCTGTATCTCGGGTTTGACAGTTGTCATACACCTCCTTTTTCTGCTTCATTCCAGATACAATTACCTTCGTCATCCAGGGAGGTTTGGAAGCCCTACTTTTCCCTTTTGTGGGAATGTATTTATTCTGTCCCTGAGCTATCTCATCCTTGAAGACTTCCCACTGCTCTTTAGTTGTTTTACCTGCAAATCTTTCTTTCCAGTCCACCTTTGTAACTCACTGAAATTTGCCCTCTTCCAGTTGAATATCTTCACCTTAGATGGTTCCTTGTCTCTTTCCATGTGCACTCTGAATCTAATGATATTGTGATCACTATTACCCAGATGCTCTCCCACTGAAATCTGCTCCACTTGCCCTACTTCATTCCCCAGAACAAGATCCAGCACTGCTTCCTTCCTCGTTGGGCTGAAAACGTACTGATCAAGAAAGTTGTCCTGTATGCACTTTAGGAATCTTTCCCCCTCCTTGCCCTTTGCGCTGTTGTTTTGCCAGTCTACGTTGGGATAATAAATTCCCCCATTATCACAACTCTATTGGCCTTTCATCTGCCTGAGATCTGCTTGCAGATCTGCTCATCTATTTCCTTCCCACTATTTGGTGGTCTATAGTATACCCCGACCAGCGTAACAGCTCCTTTTTTGTTCCTTAACTCTAACCGGATAGATTCCGTTTTGGGGCCCTCCAGCACCTTGACCCTTTCCATGGCTGGAACTGTATCCTTGATTAACATTGCCACACCCCCTCCTTTTTTNCCTCCCCTATCCCTCTTGTATACGTTATAGTCAGGAATATTCAGCTCCCATTCCTGTCCTTGTTTGAGCCAAGTCTCCTTTATTGCTACTATATCTTATCCCCCTCTGACCACTTGAGCTGCAGCTCACCAATCTTGTTTGCTAAACTCTGTGCATTTAGGCACATGCACTCCAAGACCGACTTGACCTGCTCTACACTTCCCTCCTGTCCCACCTGCCCCAGAACCTGTCCCAATGATCCAGAAACCTGAAGCCCTCTTTTCTGGACCATTTCTCCAGCTAAGCATTCATATGCTTGATCCTGCCAATATGGTACTTATTTGCCCGAGGCACAGGGAGCAATCCAGAGATCACTACCTTGGATGTTAGATTCTTTAGTTTGTTCCCCAGCTTTTGATATTGACCCTGTGGAGTCTCAGCCCTTTTTTTTTACCAATATCATGGATCCCAACCTGGATCACCACTTGTGGATGTTCCCCTTCCCCCTGAAGAATTTTGTCCACCCGTTCCGTGATGTAGGCACTGCATAGAACCTTATCATGTCATCGAGATGTCTCAAAAAGCTTCACAAGATACACTGTAAAGTGAATTGAATGTATATTTGTGGGTAAAACGTGGCAGCCAATCGTGCTCAGCAGCGTCCAACAAACAGCCGTGGATTGAAGTGACCAAATTTTTTTTTGAGGTTAGAGTGCACTGCGCCAGCTTGATGTACATTGATGCCTGTTTAAACTGCATTATTCCACGTTGATGCGTGTGGTTTGCCAGAAAAGGAGAACGGCATCTTTCAAAATATTTGTGTGAAGTTATGCGCCGGTCGGGGCCGGGCCTGTTGGGCTCCCTTATAAACAGCAGGAGAAGCAGTGCCTCAGCCTGTGGGCAGAACAGCAAAAACACGAGCTCCTTCATCATATCTCTCCTTTCACCGTCAACTCAAAGGATTCTGGGTTGTTAATAATAAATAATAATAGTTATTAATAATTAATAATAATGATAATGAATCCTTGCCATTGATACAGCGCCTTTCACAGCAGGGGACCTCTCAATGCATCTCGTAGGACTTACAACAACAACTTGCATTTATACAGTGCCCTTCATGCTGGGCAGTATCTCGCAGATTAGCCCTGAGCCGGGAAGAGGGACGAGGTGACCTTAAGCACAATCGCAAAGGAAGGTCTTCAGGAGTGATCTGAAGACTGGGAATGAGGAGGCAAGGTGGAGGGATTGAGGGAGAGAGTTTCAGGGCGTTATGGCTAAAAGCACGGACGCCGATGGTGGAGTGGAGGGGCCGAGGACAAACAGGAGGCCAGAGTCAGATGAGCGGGGCCAGGGACCAGATGGTGGAGTGGGGAGTGAGTAGGTTGGAGAGGTAGGGAGGAACCAGGGCCTGAAGTGATTTGTGCATGAGTGTAAGGATATTGAAATCTGAAATGTAGTGTAGTAATAACTTGTGTTGGCTGCCACATTTGCCCACAAAATACACAGTCACTACACTTTGCAGTAAAATCCTGTGAAGCGTTCTGAGACGTCCTCTCTGTGAACAGCGCTATATCAAATGAAACATCTATTTATTATTTATCACTTCCCTTCCAACTCTTACATCCTGCCCCCCCCCCAAACCCCAAGCATCAATATACGATCATCAAAAGATTTATGGGCATAAATATAAACATTGCCCGAGATGGTTTCATTTTGAAAAAAAAATGGGTAATTAACAGACTCCAGGAGAGAGGGAGACAGAAGGAATCAAAGGAAGGTTTCATCTCGCAATGAGTGACTTGTAAGGAGACGGATTAAAAATATTCCTTTTTGAAAAAACCTGATTTCTCTTCTGGAAATGCCTATGGGTCGATCGGAGGACTTCATTGGCAACATGACACTGTTCCTCCCTTGATCTGACTTTCCCTTTTCTCCAGTTGCTCAATAATTCACAGCTGCAGACATCTCCCCCTTTTTTTATTTTCGTAAAAAAATTACTAAATCTAGGCTGTGAGATTGTCTCCCGGGGGTATTTATTTTCTCTCTCTCTTTCCGTTCATTAATGGGATCAGCATCCGAACCTTCCGCATTGCGCTCACAAAACGCACAGTATATTCTGTGAAGAGCTTTGAGACATCTCAATATAATATACAATAATAATCCTTGCATTTGATGTAGCGTCTTATTACATTGTTGAGATGTCTCCAAACGTTTCACAGAATGTACTATCAAGTGGATTGATGGATTGACTGTATTTTGTGGGTGAAATGCAGCAGCCAATTGCACCAGTGGCCACAGAGAGTCATGAATTGAGTGACTGAATTATTCTTTTTTTTGAGGGATTATTACCCCCGGAAAGCGATCCACCAATCAACTAACAAACGGGTTCCTATTGACTGCTGGTAAACAGAGGTGTGGGAGTAAGAAAACTTGACTAAGGTTTTGCTCCGCCCAAGAATCATAAGGATAAGGTGCTATGTCAAATACAAGGATTATTATTATCTTTATTCCAGGTGTCAGCCTGGCTCAGTTGGTTGCACTCTTCCACTCTTAAGGCAAGAAGGTTGTGAGTTCAAACCCCACATCGGGGACTTTGAATTGACGTAGTCTAGGCTGATGCACAATTTCAGTACAGTGCTGGGCACGTCGCTGCATTGTTGGAGAAGGGCATTTTTAGACAAGCGTTAAAGTGAAATTCTGTCTGCCTGTTCAGGTGGATATCAAAAATCCTGTGTCCCTTTTCCAACAGCGTCATGGAGTCTTTAACATCCACCTGAACACATACATACAAGTTTATTGTCCTGGTTTGTTGTCTCATCCTAAGTACAGCACCTCTGACAATGCAGAGTCCCCCCAGCTCTGACCTGAGGTGTCAGCCTAGATTAAAGGTTTCAACCTAACATACCAACTAACATAACAACAACAAGATTACATGTGTATAGCGCCTTTCACATTGGGAGGACGTCCCAAGGCGCTGGACAGTGACAGCATTTCAGACCCGAGCTGGTGTTGGAGGGGAGAGACGGGTTGGCATGGTCGAAGAGGAAGGTTTTGAGGCGGGACTTGAAGGAGGCTAAGTAGGGGGCGAGGCGGAGTGACTGGCGTTCCAGAGTTTGGGGGCAGAGTGGGGCGGGTGGGTCGGTTTCAAGATCCTCACCCTTGTATTGAAGTCCCTCCACTCCTCTGCACCCCCCGGCCTCCCTGACCTCCTCTCTCCTCAAAACAGTACCCGTTGCCTTTGTTCCTCTGGGTCTGGCCGACGCCTCGTCCCCGGATCCTCCGCTCCCCCCTCAGCGGCTGTGCCTTCAGCCACTGTGCCCCGAGGCTCTGGAACTCCCTTCCCCTCACTCCCTCTCTTCCCATTTTCAGGTCTCTGCTGAAGACCTTTCTTTTCGACCGCACCTTTGGTCACCTTCCCCTCCTCCCTCCGGCCCTTCCCCTCCCCTCCCCGGCTCCTCCCCCTCCCCCAGCTCCTCCCCTGGCTCCTCCCCCTCCCCCGGCTCCTCCCCTCCCCCACCTCCTCCCCCTCCCCCGGCTCCTCCCCCTCCCCGGCTCCTCCCCCTCCCCGGCTCCTCCCCCTCCCCAGCTCCTCCCCCTCCCCAACTCCTCCCCCGGCCCCTCCCCCTCCCCGGCTCCTCCCCCTCCCAACTCCTCCCCCGGCCCCTCCCCCTCCCCGGCCCCTCCCCCTCCCCAGCCCCTCCCCCTCCCCCAGCTCCTCCCCCTCCCCCAGCTCTTGAAACAGTTGAGGGTCGAAGAAGACACCTCGGTTCCTGACTGGCGGTGAGTTGTAGTGTGCAACCATTAAGTTGATGCTGCCAGAGCCTGAGAATGCAGCAGGTGGGGAGAAATTCCACTGGGTCTAGATTTATTCCCATTAGTGCAGCATTTAGAGCATCCAGTTGGCAAATGATTGAATTTAGTCTTAAATTTGAGAACATTTCTCTTGTTTAGTAACATCAATTCTGCTTTTAAGAATTTGCCAAATTCTGCCTGCTCTGAACCGTTGCTACAACAACAACAACTTGCACATATATAGCGCCCTCCACGCAGGGCAGGGTCTCAAGTGCTGAGCTACACTAACACAGTAAATGTATACCCAAGTGGCATCTTGTTGTGCACGGCTAGAATGTTAGTAATGTTAGTAACCTGGTAACAGAATGCCATTGCCAGATCTTAAGCTGCCCCTAGTGGAACATCAATGCTGTGTGTACAAAATCACCAGCCTCCCTCTCAACTTCACTTGTAGTCTAAATTAACCCCTAAACCATCTCCTCTTATCAGGAAATTGTGGTGTCCGTGTAGCTGACGTGTCTCCAAAGTGCTGTGCTGCCAATAGAATGTCACAATCGAGTCAACCCTCTGTGGTGGTCTCAATGGTCCTGTTCTTAATCCATGCAGATCGGCAGTACTCCTGGGCACTGCTGCTAATGACAGACCAGGTAGCCTGGCTCATCAACAAAACATTTTTCTGTGAAGTGTAGTGACTGTTTTATTTGTAGATAGACGTGGTAGTCAATTTGTGCTCAGTGATGACCCACAAAAAGGCCCAAGACACCAGGAGAAACTTCTTTCCCTTTTCGAATGATGCCACGGAATCTTTAATGTCCATCCACCTGAACAGGGCCCGGATGGGACCTCGGTTCAATGTCTCATCCGCAGGGTGGTGCCCCAGAGAATGCAGTGCTCTCCCTCTCACCCTGTACCTCACAGGGGGTGTGAGCCCAGACTGTGAGCTCAAGGTCCAAGTGGGGACTTTAACCCAAACGTTTTTTACCCCGAGATAATGACTGAGCTAGGCTGACACACAGGTGGTTCTGGGACATGGTCAACAAGGAGTTAATTCTACTCCCTTGGGGCCACAAGGCTTGGGAATCGCTACAATTCAGATCGTGGGATGATTTCCTTTAGCGATTCCTGTGTTAAACAAATATATGTTTTTTTAAATAAAGCCAGAGAGGGAGAGATACAAAAAACAAAAGGGGCAATAATATGAACGTTAATTCTTTGTGATTTTTCCCAAAAGGCCCCTGGACAATGACCCACAATCTTCATGTCAAATTATATCAAAATCATTTTTACTTTGTGTTTCCTCCCCACCCCCCAAATCCCCTCCTGCAGAGAAGATGAGCCTGTGACTGAGCCGCGTGGGAAAGGATTCTGTGGCTGGAGAGAGGATAAACTGGACTTCTCTGATGTTTATTTCCAAGCGTCTGATTCTCGACTCTGCTGAACACGTCCGTCTGGCTGTTGTCCCAGTATGACTGTTTTCCTGTGGTTTGTGCTCGGAGTTGCTCTGGTCCCGGCCATGCCATGTACCCGGCTCGAAGGCATTTCACGGAGGACAGTCCCCTTTCACGGTAATATGATGATTTCTTTTCTTGCTTCAGATGTGGTGATTTTGAGGGTTGGGGGAAAGAGGGAGGGGTTAGCAGCTTGGCTATTGTTGGGGTAAATTCTTGTACCGTCATCGCTGTAGCGAAGACAACACCACTTCAGTCCAGATATACGTGACCTTATCTTGTTGCTGTGACGGTGACACGGGTTGAGAAAACCCATTCATTGCTGAGCATTGCCTTCCCAGCACAGTGACAGGTAACATAGTCTAGTCACCATGTAAACGACTCCTCAGCATTTGCTTCTGTATTGATGTTTCTCATGAGGTTTATACCAGGCAATTGGCTGAGTGGCTGATGGTTATCAGGCAGTGAGCTGTCTCTGTGTCTGCTGAGCTGATCCGAGTGCAGTTTACCACCTTTTATGTTATAAATAAATGTAAACCTTACATCCTAGTGTCTTGGTCAGCCTGGCCCAGTGGTAGCACTTCTCACCTCTGAGTCAGAAGGTTGTAGAGTCCTGTAGCTCAGTGGTTGAGCACTCGCTTTGCAAGCGAGAGATCTGAGTTCAATTCCAGGCAGAGGGCGAAACCTTGGGCAAGTTTCCTTACTCCACACAGAGCCTAATAATAATCCCTCCAAAACCAAAAACAATAATAAATTGGTCATTTTCAATCCACGACTGTTTGTGGGACATTGCTGTGTGCTATTGGCTGCCGCGTTCGCCCACAAATATACAGTCAATTCACTTTACAGTGTGTTCTGTGAAGCGCTTTGGGACGTCCTCCCAACGTGAAAAGCGCTATATCAAATGCAAGGATTATTATTATTATTATTATTATTTGTGGGTCCGAGCCCCACATTGGGACTCGAAACTCACAACCCAAGCTGTGATGCTCCAATACAGTGCTGGGTGGGGGGGGGGGTTGTGCGAGGTGCCATCCTTGGATGATGAGATCCCGTCTGTGGCTGTTCCGGTGGATGTTAAAGATCCCGCGGGGATATTGAGAATTTCTCTCTCCCGGTGTCTTGGCCAACAATCCCCCAAATAAAATTGGTCACTCACTCCATGGCTGTTTGTGGGATGTTGCTGTGCGCAAATTGGCTTCCATTTTTCACCCACAAAATACAGTCACTGCAATATATTCTGTGAAGCATTTTGAGTCGTCCTAACGACGTGATAAGGGGCTATATTACATTCAATGATTTTTTTGCCTCTTCAGGTTGGAAGGACATCTCAAAGCGCCTCACAAGATTTACTGTGAAGTGTATTTGTAAATGAACCTATCGCACTCCGTCTTATCTTGATGATGGTGTGGAGAGTGTAGAGAGTGTGGGGGATGTGCAGTGAGCTGAGTTTTACTGTATTTAGAAACATAGACATCTACAGCATGAAAGGAGGCTATTTGGCCCATCAAGTCACACAGCAATTCAGTCCCACTGCCCCACCTTCTCCCCCATTCCGCTTCCAGACCTTCTCTTTCATGTCCCTGTTACAGCCGGATGCTGCCTGTTTATCACCTTTCAACAACAACGGCAGATTGGGAGGCGAGAGTGTGTGAGGAATCATGACTGTAGCAGAGGGATAGATGACTGTGCTCCTTTGTAAGATTTGGTGCTTCAGCTCCAGGTTTTGCAATGTGACTCTGAGTCATCTGAGCTTTATAATAATAATAATCGTTTTATAATAATAATTTGATATAGCACTTTATCACATCATCAAGAAGTCTCAAAGCACTTCACACATTGTAAAGTGTATTAACTGTATATTTTGTGAGCAGTCAGTTGTGCACAACAGTGTCCCACAAACAGTCGTGGATTGAGTGACCAATTTTTTTAGAGGGTTTATTACCCCAGAAAGCGATCCACCAATTGACTAACAACAAGGTTCGTACTTACTGCTAGGCAAACAAAGGCATGTGGAGTAAGGAAACTTGCCTTAGATTTTGCTCCGGCTGGGAATCAAATCAAGGGATGGACAAACGGGACACAGTTGCATTCAAAAATTAACGTCTCGAGCCACTGCACCAAGGTCAAACACCTAAAGAGATGATTGTTGGCGTTAGATTAATTGTCAGGTTTTCTAGGTCACCGGAAGTAGAAGTTTGCCTTTGACAACTGCAGAATTGGATCTCATCCTTTCTGTTGTTTTGGTATGAGTGTGTGTGTGAATATGTGTGTGTAAGTGAGTGTGTGTGTGTGAATATGTGTGTGTAAGCGCGTGTGTGTGTGTGTGAATAAGTGTGTGTAAGCGAGTGTGTGTGTGAATATGTGTGCGTAACTTATCCCCCTACTTACCTCCGTTCCTCTGGCTCCGGTTTGCTCCACATCCCCCGCCCTAACCGCCCTACCATCGGTGGCCTTCAGCCTCTAACCCCCGAGGCTCTGGAACTCTATCCCCCAGTGCCTTTGCCGCTTCCTCCCTTTCCTCCTTCAAGGCCGGTCTCAAGACCTTTCTCTTTGACCTTCAGCCTTCAGCTCCGCTCTCGACTGTCTACCCCCTCCTCGCTCCCTCCCTCCCCTCCGCTCACCCTGACCATTTCCCCCCTCCTCGCTCCCTCCCTTCCCTCCCCTCCCCCTGACCATTTCCCCCCTCCTCGCTCCCTCCCTTCCCTCCCCTCACCCTGACCATTTCCCCGCTGCTCAGGTCCCGACCCAACTGTCCAGCGCCTTGGGACGTCCTCCCGACGTGAAAGGTGCTCTATAAATGAAATTGTGTTGTTGTTGTTGTTGTGTGTGTGTGTGAGTATGTGTGTGTAAGTAAGTGTGTGTGTGACTGTGTGTGTGTATGAGTGTGAGAGAGAGAGAGAGAAGGCTTAGACGTGGAACTTGCCATTGGGGCTGGACTGGATAAAATGCCTAGATATGGTCTGAATTATAGAGAAAATGTTCACCAGTACTAACTATACATTTCTGCACAGAACAATTCTGTGTTAATATTTCATTCAGCCTCTGACAAAAAGCTGTGTATCAGCTCGTCTCAGTGGTAGCAGCCTCAGCTCTGAGTCAGAAGGTTGTGAGCTCAAATCCCACATCGGGAGTTGAATTCACATAATCTAAGCTCACAGTCCAATGCAGTGCTGGGTGGGGGGGGTGGGGTTGCATTGTCAGAGGGTGGGGGCAGAACGACCTAAAGCCCAACTGCCAATGGTGCGGCAGCAGCCTGGGGTAGTGGAGCAGGTCAGTACCTGCCAAATGGAGAGAGCGTTGGTAAGGTTTAGCAAATCACAGAGGTAGAGAGGAACAAGGCCATGGAGGGCTTAATAGTGAGGATGAGGACCTCTGGGGATTAAGGAGCCACTGGAGCTGGGTGAGGGTGATAGGGTCTCGTAGCCTTGTACGGACACGAGCTGCAGAGTTCTGGATGATTTGCAGTTCATGGAGGGAAGAGTTGGGATGTCTGGTGAGCAGGAAGTTAGCATAATCAAGCCTGGACGTGATGAATGCATTCATGAGGGTCTCGGTGGCCTGAGGGGAGAGGCAATGGCTGAGGTGGGCAATGTTGTGGATGTGGGGGAAGGCAGAATTGGTCATGGCACGGATCTGGGGTTTAAAGGACAATTGAAGGTCGAATAAGACAACAATGTGACACAGAAGAGTGACAAATATCTGGGTGAAAGGATTCAACAGGAGTGGTTGTTGATAGGCTTTTTGACTTGGTAGTGAGTCCAAAACTAGAGGACATAAATATAAGGCAGCCAGTCTCAGATCTATAATAAAAATAATCCTTGCATTTGTTATAGCACCCCATCACCCTATTCGTCCACAAATATACAATCAATTCACTTTACAGTCTATTCTGTGAAGCTCTTTGAGGCGTCGAGAAGACGTGAAAAGCGCTATATCAAATGCAAGGATTATTATTTATTATAATATCACATAATTGAGATGTCTCAAAGTGCTTCACAGAATACATTCTAAAGTGAATTGACTGAATATTTTGCGGGTGAGACCCATTTAATAGGGATTTTAGGAGGAACTTCTTCACGGAGAAGGTGGCGAGAATGTGGGACACACTACTGGAGGCTGTGGTTCAAATAAAAAGCATCACAGCATTTAAGAGAAAACTTGATGCATAACATGAAGAAGAAGAGAAAGGAGAGGTATAGGAGGGGCTATTGAGGGTGTATAGAGGAAGTATAGGGGGATATAGCAGAGGGGGTATAAGTGGGGTATAGGAGGATGTGAGAGCTCGTTTAGAGTACAAATACTGTCACAGATCGGAATGGCCCCTGAGGTGCTGTATAACCTCTGTGTAAGCTATTGAAATAGACCAATGTCTTTGCTCTAACCTCACCCTTTCTTGAACTGATGGTTGGTAGTTACTCAAGGTCAAAACAGGAAACACAGAAGTGTTAGTGCATGAATCTCGCGATGTAGGACAGACTGTTTTGAACCAATGCTCAAAATATAGATTCACTGAAAAATGGGCGAGCCATCTTGTCAAAGTGTGTCAGTGGACACTGGAGAATTGGGATGTTTGATTGCCTTACACTCTTGTGCATTTCAGTCCACAATTATCCTCAATGCATGAACGAGGGCCAGGTTCAGTCATTAATGCACCACTATATTCTGCTGCACAGTTATTTGTTGATCTATTAGCAGACACGTATTGGAATGTAGTATCCCAGAAATTCAACAGCTCTCTTCTCTCTCAGCAGCTTCTAATGCACTAACGGAGATCTAATGGAAATGGTTCTTATTGACTGGAGAGAGACCCTGTTTGGCTACTTATAAATGTGGTTAAGTTGAGGAGAACCAGGAAGTTAAGCTATTCTGGGAAGGAATTCATCCAGGTGCCAGCCTACCTTGGTTAGTAGCACTCATGTCTCTGAGTCAGAAGGTTGGAGATTCAAGTTCCACGTCAGAAGTTACTTACCTCTTACTTACCACTGGAACTTAAACGCTCCACCATGCCCATCTTTATCTTAAAACATACCTCTTCAACCAGGCTTGTCGTCATCTCCCCTTCCCCCGTTATTGTAGTGTGTTGCAAGACTCGGCCTTGTGGGAATCATAGAATATTACAGCACAAAAGGAGGCCATTCGGCCATCGTGTCTGTGCTGGCTCTTTGAAAGAGCTTCCAAATCAGTCCCACTCCCCTGCTCTTACCCTGCAATTTTTTCCTTTTCAAGTACCTATCATCCAATTCCCTTTTGATAGTTGTTACTGAACTTGTTCCCACTTTTTCAGGCTATGTATTACAAACTGTAACAATTCTCTGCGTAATTTTTTTTTCCTCATCTCCCCTCTGGTTCTTTTGCCATATGAGGGGCCCTATTTAAATGCTAGTTGCTGTGTTCTGTTTGGGCCACTGTGACTCCAAAGTGTTCACGTGACATATAAACGACTGTAGATTCCTGCTTCATGCGATCCTGGGATGTTGGTTTAATGAGAGCAGCAGCGAGGGTCCCCTTCTCTCTTGGCAGCTTGTGGTTTATTTACCAGACAGTGCACCTCAATCTGCCTCTCAGTTGTCAGCAGATGCCCTGTGCCTTGGAGGGTAAAGCTGGTTATTTATCCCAATGCATTTCTGGGGTTGGTTGAGTTGTGAGCCAGGGCTTCCTTATTATTCTCTTAACATCCATGGTGGATTTCTATTCATTTTCAAACTGTCAATCGGCCCCTCCCTCCCTTGTTAATTTTAGGAAACATTGCCCAAAGGCTCCGCCTCTCCTGTATGGTTGCTGCACAAAATAATAATAATCCTGGCATTTGATACAGCGCCTTATCACAGTGTTGACGTCTCAAAGTGCTTCACATGATACACTAAAGTGAATTCACTGTATATTTTGTGGGGAAAATGCGGCAGCCAATCATGTACCTCACACAACTAATGTAGCCTGTGCTGTGATCAACAATGCAAGTCTTCCACTTTGTGGGAAAAAGCTCACAGTTAGTTCCCCCACAGACCCCCCCCATGCCAGGGATTTGAGCTCACGGATCTACGCTGGCAATTGCAGCCCCCCCCACATGATATTATTATAATTGAAAAAATGCAGGTTGAGGTTAAAGATTTACATCTGCAAATTTGGAAAGAGTGGAAATCCGTGGCTCAATAAACAACTATTGTTCAATTTGCTGTCTCTTCCGATAAGCCCTCCTTTTATATTGGTGCCTTCTCAGTTTCCTTTGTTCTGCTGCATTAAGTTCTCTTTAACTTCACTCACATCCTTTTGTGTCGGGCTGGGCTTTCGCATATTTCGCTGCTTGTAATCAAAGACCCCAACCGGCTGACAGCCAGCAATGGCAATCCAGCAATCAGGCTTCCAACCAACATCTAGTATCCACTGGACAGGGTACCTCACAGCAGGACAGAGCATCTCTGATCACTTCATTAATAGATCATTATTTGAGAGGACAAGCTGGCAGGGCTATGGGGAGAGAGCGAGGGAGTCAGATTGAGTTGGATAGCTCTTTTAAAAAAGTCGGCACAGACACGATGGGCCGAATGGCCTCCTTCTGGCATTGTCAACTCGACTGTTGTTTTTTTTATTGTCGGCTGACACGGGGGAACCCCTCGGTGGGCTTAATACTCAAACCACACTGAGAGTTCCACATATGTATGCCACTTACACATCAAAATTTCCCTGTGTGTGGAATGGAATGTGCACTCTCTCTCTCCCTCTTTCCCAGGAAGGAAGCACCCTGCTTACCTAATTCCACATTAGGCACATCGGGAGAGCTGCCTGGCAAGCTTTCCCACTGCTTGTCCAGCTAGGACCACCCTACCTGTAACTGGGAGACCCTGCAAACGTTGGCTTTGGCTTGGGTTAGCTTGGACCCACAAGTTCTCAGGCTGTTGAGCTGTGAAGAGACATTGAAATAACAGCTATTTCCAGACACATTGTGAGGATTGTTATGGGGGGGGGGGGGAGTCGAAGAGAGAAAAAGGTTGTGGTTTTATGCCCCACAAGGGACTTTTGAGTTCAGTCTTTGATGACACTCCAGCGCAGCGTTGGGAGAGAGAGAGTGCAGCATCGTCAGACGAGACATTAAACCAAGGTCTGATCTGCCTTTCAACTGATCTGCAGGTTAAAGATCCCAGAGTACGATTTGATTCGAAAAAAGAAGGGAATTTCTCCAGGTGTCCCAGCCTCAGCCACGCTCCAGATTTAAAATAGCTTGTTCACTTCAAGGCTGTATGTGGGGACTTTGCTGTGTACAAATTGGCTGCAGCCTTTCCCTACAAACTACACAGGCACTGCACTTTACAGCAAGGAGCCTCTTTAAGATGTTTTGATGTTATAGGTGCTGTATCAAATGCAAAGATTATTATTATGATTATTATTAAGCACAGTAACTACTTATGGACGGACACACTATCTAACCCTTGCTGGAAAAGAGAATGGGCAGATTAAGATGCTTTAGTCTTGGATATCTAACAGGTATATTGTTGTAACACAGAGTATCAACCATTCCATGTGGCAGTTTTTGTGCAACTTATTTCACCACCTGTGTCAAATCTGGCCTAACAGTCCACCGACAAATCTGGCTGGACCTCCTCAAAACCTACCACTCCACTCTAGCCTCGGCCAAGTCGTCCTTCTACTCCAGGATAATCCTGGAGGCGAAGAACAACCCCAGGCTACTGTTTTCCACCACATCCCGACTCCTCCGTCCCCCCCGCCACCCTGCGCAGGTCATCTCCTCCAACCTTCATTGCGAGGAGATGCTGGATTGCCTTGAATCCCAAATCAAGGGAATCTGCTCCACGGTCACTCCCCCTCCAACTTCCACCCATCACCCACCCCTTCCCTCCCACACTCCGACTCCTACCCATCCTCCCCTACACACCTTTGAACCCGTTTCCCCACCCTCTGTCACCAACCTCATCCTGTCCCTGAAACCCACCACCTGCTCCCTTGACCCCATCCCCACTCCTTATCTCTCAGCTCCACCTCCTTGTTCCACTTATCACCGACATCATCAACCTGTCCCTCCCCTCTGGCTCTGTTCCCATTCCCCTAAAAACTGCCACCATCACACCCACATTGAAAAAACCCTCCCTTGATGCATCGCAGCTATCAATCTCCGGCCCATCTCCAACCTCCCCTTCCTGTCCAAGGTCCTGGAACTAGTTGTGGCCTCTCAGCTGCGCTCTTTCCTCTCCACCCATTCACTATTTGAACCCTTCAGCCGGGTTTCGGTGCTGCCCATAGCACAGAAACTGCCCTGGTCAAGGTCACCAATGACATCCTGACCATCTGTGACCAGGGCTCCCTCTGCCTCCTCGTCCTCCTCGACCTATCGGCAGCATTCGATACGGTCGACCACTCTATCCTCCTCCACCGCTTGTCCTCCCACCTCAACCTTCAAGGCACTGTCCTTGAGTGGTTTAGGTCGTACCTTTCTCACCGTCTTCACTTTGTCTCCACAAACGGCTTTTCCTCCGGCCCCCGCACTGTCTCTTGTGGTGTCCCTCAGGGCTCTGTCCTCAGTCCCCTCCTCTTCACCCTCTATATGCTCCCCCTCGGGGACATCATCCGCAGACATGGAGCTAACTCCCACATGTATGCGGATGACACCCAACTCTACCTTTCCTCCTCTACCCTCAACTCCACGACCCCCGATGTCCTACCTGTCCGACATCGAGTCCTGGACGAGAGACAACTTTCTTCAGCTCAACGTACGCAAAACTGAGGCCCTCCTGATTGGCTCACGTCAACGCCTCCGCACCTCAGGCGCTGACACCATCAGCATCCAAGGCCACACTCTCCACCTCTCAAAGCCATCGGGAACCTCGGGGTTCCCCTCGACCCTGAGCTGTCCTTTCTCCCTCATATCCGCACCACAAATGGCACCGCCTTCCATCACCTCCGGAACATCGCCAGACTACGGCATTACCTCACCCCTCACGCGGCTGAAACTCTGGTCCACACCTTTATCACCTCAAGGCTGGACTATGGGAACTCTCTCCTCGTCGGCCTTCCCGGCCCTCCCTCCACACTGCAGCTCATCCAGAACTCTGCAGCTCGTGTACTGTCCCGCACCAGACACCGCGCCCACATCACTCCCACCCTCACCCTCGCTCGCCTCCACTGGCTCCCCATCCCCCAGAGGATCGAATTCAAGATCCTCATCCTCACCTACAAGGCACTGCTCCCTCCTACCTCTCCGACCTACTCTCCCCCTACCTACCTGCCCGTACCCTCCGTTCCTCTGGCTCCGGTCTGCTCCACATCCCCCGCCCCAACCGCCCTACCATCGGTGGTCGGACCTTCAGCCTCTCAGCACCGAGGCTCTGGAACTCTATCCCCCAGTGCCTTCGCCGCCTCCTCCCTTTCCTCCTTCAAGGCCGGTCTCAAGACCTTTCTCTTCGCTCTCGACTGTCTACCCCCTCCTCGCTCCCTCCCCTCACCCTCACCATTTCCCCTCTGCTCTGATCCTGACCCAACTGTCCAGCGCCATGGGACGTCCTCCTGACGTGAAAGGCGCTCTATAAATGAAATGTTGTTGTGAACAATGAATCCTCCGAAGTTGGCAATGAGAGGAGAGAAGTTCAATCAATACACCACTTGATTTCAAACTTGATTAAAATTACATAGACTAATAAAGCAATGAAACAAGTCATTCAGCCCTAATCCACTCCAGTGTCCACACTCCACACAACGCTTCACCCATCCCCGAGGTTCACTATCATTATTATCAGAATAACATCCGCTCCACCGTCCTTCACTCACCGCAACACACGGAATAAACTGAATCCCAACTGTCCTGACCGCAACCTCACTGTCTAACACCCTATTCCACTCATCATTAGTGACTGTTTGTTTGTTATTAGTGACTGTTTGTTTGTTATTAGTGACTGTTTGTTATTAGTGACTGTTTGTTTGTTATTAGTGACTGTTTGTTATTAGTGACTGTTTGTTTGTTATTAGTGACTGTTTGTTATTAGTGACTGTTTGTTTGTTATTAGTGACTGTTTTGTTTGTTTTTAGTGACTGTTTGTTTGTTATTAGTGACTGTTTGTTTGTTATTAGTGACTGTTTGTTATTAGTGACTGTTTGTTTGTTATTAGTGACTGTTTGTTATTAGTGACTGTTTGTTTGTTATTAGTGACTGTTTGTTTGTTATTAGTGACTGTTTGTTATTAGTGACTGTTTGTTTGTTATTAGTGACTGTTTGTTTTTTATTAGTGACTGTTTGTTTTTAGTGACTGTTTGTTTGTTATTAGTGACTGTTTGTTTGTTATTAGTGACTGTTTGTTTGTTTGTTATTAGTGACTGTTTGTTTGTTTTTAGTGACTGTTTGTTTGTTATTAGTGACTGTTTGTTTGTTATTAGTGACTGTTTGTTTGTTATTAGTGACTGTTTGTTTTTAGTGACTGTTTGTTTGTTATTAGCGACTGTTTGTTTGTTATTAGTGACTGTTTGTTTGTTATTAGTGACTGTTTGTTTGTTATTAGTGACTGTTTGTTATTAGTGACTGTTTGTTATTAGTGACTGTTTGTTTGTTATTAGTGACTGTTTGTTATTAGTGACTGTTTGTTTGTTATTAGTGACTGTTTGTTTGTTATTAGTGACTGTTTGTTTGTTATTAGTGACTGTTTTTAGTGACTGTTTGTTTGTTATTAGTGACTGTTTGTTTGTTATTAGTGACTGTTTGTTTGTTATTAGTGACTGTTTGTTTGTTATTAGCGACTGTTTGTTTGTTATTAGTGACTGTTTGTTTGTTATTAGTGACTGTTTGTTTGTTATTAGTGACTGTTTGTT
>NW_024705747.1:0-25199 GCF_018977255.1 Callorhinchus milii | reverse complement strand
GAGTGAGCTGTGTGTGTAGTTAAGAGTGAGCTGTGTGTGTAGTTAAGAGCGAGCTGTGTGTGTGGTTAAGAGTGAGCTGTGTGTAGTTAAGAGTGAGCTGTGTGTAGTTAAGAGTGAGTTGTGTGTAGTTAAGAGTGAGCTGTGTGTAGTTAAGAGTGAGCTGTGTGTGTAGTTAAGAGTGAGCTGTGTGTGTAGTTAAGAGTGAGCTGTGTGTGTAGTTAAGAGTGAGCTATGTGTAGTTAAGAGTCACTGTTGTGTAGTTAAGAGTCAGCTGGTGTAGTTAAGAGTGAGCTGTGTGTAGTTAAGAGTGACCTGTGTGTAGTTAAGAGTGAGCTGTGTGTGTAGTTAAGAGTGAGCTGTGTGTGTAGTTAAGAGTGAGCTGTGTGTTAGTTTAAGAGTGACCTGTGTGTAGTTAAGAGTGAGCTGTGTGTGTAGTTAAGAGTGAGCTGTGTGTGTAGTTAAAAGAGTGAGCTGTGTGTGTAGTTAAGAGTGAGCTGTGTATGTAGTTAAGAGTGAGCTGTGTGTAGTTAAGAGTGAGCTGTGTGTGTAGTTAAGAGTGAGCTGTGTGTAGTTAAGAGTGAGCTGTTGTAGGTAAGAGTGAGCGTGTGTGTAGTTAAGAGTGAGCTGTGTGTAGTTAAGAGTGAGCTGTGTGTGTAGTTAAGAGTGAGCTGTGTGTGTAGTTAAGAGTGAGCTGTGTGTGTAGTTAAGATGAGCTGTGTGTGTAGTTAAGAGTGAGCTGTGCGTGTTAGTTAAGAGTGAGCTGTGTGTGTAGTTAAGAGTGAGCTGTGTGTGTAGTTAAGAGTGAGCTGTGTGTGTAGTTAAGAGTGAGCTGTGTGTAGTTAATGAGCTGTGTGTAGTTAAGAGTGAGCTGTGTGTGTAGTTAAAGTGAGCTGTGTGTAGTTAAGAGTGAGCTTGTGTGTGTAGTTAAGAGTGAGCTGTGTGTGTAGTTAAGAGTGAGCTGTGTGTGTAGTTAAGAGTGAGCTGTGTGTGTAGTTAAGAGTGAGCTGTGTGTGTAGTTAAGAGTGAGCTGTGTGTAGTTAAGAGTGAGCTGTGTGTAGGTAAGAGTGAGCTGTGTGTGTAGTTAAGAGTGAGCTGTGTGTGTAGTTAAGAGTGAGCTGTGTGTGTAGTTAAGAGTGAGCTGTGTGTAGTTAAGAGTGAGCTGTGTGTGAGTTAAGAGTGAGCTGTGTGTGTAGTTAAGAGTGAGCTGTGTGTGTAGTTAAGAGTGAGCTGTGTGTGTGGTTAAGAGTGAGCTGTGTGTAGTTAAGAGTGAGCTGTGTGTGTAGTTAAGAGTGAGCTGTGTGTAGTTAAGAGTGAGCTGTGTGTGTAGTTAAGAGTGAGCTGTGTGTAGTTAAGAGTGAGCTGTGTGTAGTTAAGAGTGAGCTGTGTGTAGTTAAGAGTGAGTTGTGTGTAGTTAAGAGTGAGCTGTGTGTGTAGTTAAGAGTGAGCTGTGTGTAGTTAAGAGTGAGCTGTGTGTAGTTAAGAGTGAGCTGGTGTGTAGTTAAGAGTGAGCTGTGTGTGTAGTTAAGAGTGAGCTGTGTGTAGTTAAGAGTGAGTTGTGTGGTGTAGTTAAGAGTGAGTTGTGTGTGTAGTTAAGAGTGAGCTGTTGTGTGTAGTTAAGAGTGAGCTGTGTGTAGTTAAGAGTGAGCTGTGTGTGTGTAGTTAAGAGTGAGCTGTGTGTAGTTAAGAGTGAGCTGTGTGGTAGTTAAGAGTGAGCTGTGTGTGTAGTTAAGAGTGAGCTGTGTGTGTAGTTAAGAGTGAGCTGTGTGTAGTAAGAGTGAGTTGTGTGTAGTTAAGAGTGAGCTGTGTGTGTAGTAAGAGTGAGTTGGTGTGTAGTTAAGAGTGAGCTGTGTGTAGTAAGAGTGAGCTGTGTGTAGTTAAGAGTGAGCTGTGTGTGTAGTTAAGAGTGAGCTGTGTGTAGTTAAGAGTGAGTTGTGTGTAGTTAAGAGTGAGCTGTGTGTAGTTAAGATGAGCTGTGTGGTAGTTAAGAGTGAGCTGTGTGTAGTTAAGAGTGAGGCTATGTGTAGTTAAGAGTCAGCTGTGTGTAGTTAAGAGTCAGCTGTGTGTAGTTAAGAGTGAGCTGTGTGTGTAGTTAAGAGTGAGCTGTGTGTAGTTAAGAGTGAGCTGTGTGTGTAGTTAAGAGTGAGCTGTGTGTGTAGTTAAGAGTGAGTTGTTGTGTAGTTAAGAGTGAGCTGTGTGTAGTTAAGAGTGAGCTGTGTGTGTGTAGTTAAGAGTGAGCTGTGTGTAGTTAAGAGTGAGCTGTGTGTGTAGTTAAGAGTGAGCTGTGTGTGTAGTTAAGAGTGAGCTGTGTGTGTAGTTAAGAATGAGCTGTGTGTGTAGTTAAGAGTGAGCTGTGTGTGTAGTTACGAGTGAGGAGCTGTGTGTGTAGTTAAGAGTGAGCTGTGTGTAGTTAAGAGTGACCTGTGTGTAGTTAAGAGTGAGCTGTGTGTGTAGTTAAGAGTGAGCTGTGTGTGTAGTTAAGAGTGAGCTGTGTGTGTAGTTAAGAGTGAGCTGTGTGTGTAGTTAAGAGTGAGCTGTGTGTAGTTAAGAGTGAGCTGTGTGTAGGTAAGAGTGAGCTGTGTGTGTGTAGTTAAGAGTGAGCTGTGTGTAGTTAAGAGTGAGCTGTGTGTGTAGTTAAGAGTGAGCTGCGTGTAGTTAAGAGTGAGCTGTGTGTAGTTAAGAGTGAGCTGTGTGTGTAGTTAAGAGTGAGCTGTGTGTAGTTAAGAGTGAGCTGTGTGTAGTTAATGAGCTGTGTGTAGTTAAGAGTGAGCTGTGTGTGTAGTTAAGAGTGAGCTGTGTGTAGTTAAGAGTGAGCTGTGTGTGTAGTTAAGAGTGCTGTGTGTGTAGTTAAGAGTGAGCTGTGTGTGTAGTAAGAGTGAGCTGTGTGTGTAGTTAAGAGTGAGCTGTGTGTGTAGTTAAGAGTGAGCTGTGTGTAGTTAAGAGTGAGCTGTGTGTAGGTAAGAGTGAGCTGTGTGTGTAGTTAAGAGTGAGCTGTGTGTGTAGTTAAGAGTGAGCTGTGTGTGTAGTTAAGAGTTAGCTGTGTATAGTTAAGAGTGAGCTGTGTGTGTAGTTAATAGTGAGCTGTGTGTAGTTCAGAGTGAGTTGTGTGTGTAGTTAAGAGTGAGCTGTGTGTGTAGTTAAGAGTGAGCTGTGTGTAGTTAGAGTTAAGAGTGAGCTGTGTGAGTGGTGAGTGAGCTGTGTGGTAGTTAAGAGTGAGCTGTGTGAGTGGTTGAGTGAGCTGTGTGTGTAGTTAAGAGTGAGCTGTGTGTAGTTAAGAGTGAGCTGTGTGTAGTTAAGAGTGAGCTGTGTGTGTAGTTAAGAGTGAGCTTGTGTGTGTAGTTAAGAGTGAGCTGTGTGTGTAGTTAAGAGTGAGTTGTGTGTGTAGTTAAGAGTGAGTTGTGTGTGTAGTTAAGAGTGAGCTGTGTGTGTAGTTAAGAGTGAGCTGTGTGTGTAGTTAAGAGTGAGTTGTGTGTAGTTAAGAGTGAGCTGTGTGTGTGGTTAAGAGTGAGCTGTGTGTGTAGTTAAGAGTGAGCTGTGTGTAGTTAAGAGTGAGCTGTGTGTGTAGTTAAGAGTGAGCTGTGTGTAGTTAAGAGTGAGCTGTGTGTGTAGTTAAGAGTGAGCTGTGTGTGTAGTTAAGAGTGAGTTGTGTGTGTAGTTAAGAGTGAGTTGTGTGTGTAGTTAAGAGTGAGCTGTGCGTGTAGTTAAGAGTGAGCTGTGTGTGTAGTTAAGAGTGAGCTGTGTGTGTGGTTAAGAGTGAGCTGTGTGTGTAGTTAAAGTGAGCTGTGTGTAGTTAAGAGTGAGCTGTGTGTGTGGTTAAGAGTGAGCTGTGTGTAGTTAAGAGTGAGTTGTGTGTGTAGTAAGAGTGAGCTGGTGTGTAGTTAAGAGTGAGCTGTGTGTGTAGTTAATAGTGAGCTGTGTGTGTAGTTAAGAGTGAGCTGTGTGTGTGGTAAGAGTGAGCTGTGTGTAGTTAAGAGTGAGCTGTGTGTGTAGTTAAGAGTGAGCTGTGTGTGTAGTTAAGAGTGAGCTGTGTGTGTAGTTAAGAGTGAGCTGTGTGTAGTTAAGAGTGAGTTGTGTGTAGTTAAGAGTGAGCTGTGTGTAGTTAAGAGTGAGCTGTGTGTGGTTAAGAGTGAGCTGTGTGTAGTTAAGAGTGAGCTGTGTGTAGTTAAGAGTGAGCTGTGTGTAGTTAAGAGTGAGTTGTGTGTAGTTAAGAGTGAGCTGTGTGTGTAGTTAAGAGTGAGCTGTGTGTGTTAAGAGTGAGCTGTGTGTAGTTAAGAGTGAGCTGTGTGTGTAGTTAAGGACTGAGCTGTGTGTAGTTAAGAGTGAGTTGTGTGTAGTTAAGAGTGAGCTGTGTGTGTAGTTAAGAGTGAGCTGTGTGTGTGGTTAAGAGTGAGCTGTGTGTTAGTTAAGAGTGAGCTGTGTGTGTAGTTAAGAGTGAGCTGTGTGTGTAGTTAAGAGTGAGCTGTGTGTGTAGTTAAGACTGAGCTGTGTGTAGTTAAGAGTGAGTTGTGTGTAGTTAAGAGTGAGCTGTGTGTAGTAAGAGTGAGCTGTGTGTGTAGTTAAGAGTGAGCTGTGTGTAGTTAAGAGTGAGCTGTGTGTAGTTAAGAGTGAGCTGTGTGTAGTTAAGAGTGAGCTGTGTGTGTAGTTAAGAGTGAGCTGTGTGTAGTTAAGAGTGAGCTGTGTGTAGTTAAGAGAGCTGTGTGTAGTTAAGAGTGAGCTGTGTGTAGTTAAGAGTGAGCTATGTGTAGTTAAGAGTGAGCTGTGTGTAGTTAAGAGTGAGCTGTGTGTAGTTAAGAGTCAGCTGTGTGTAGTTAAGAGTGAGCTGTGTGTAGTTAAGAGTGAGCTGTGTGTGTAGTTAAGAGTGAGTTGTGTGTTGTAGTTAAGAGTGAGCTGTGTGTGTAGTTAAGAGTGAGCTGTGTGTGTAGTTAAGAGTGAGCTGTGTGGTAGTTAAGAGTGAGCTGTGTGTGTAGTTAAGACTGAGCTGTGTGTAGTTAAGAGTGAGTTGTGTGTAGTTAAGAGTGAGCTGTGTGTAGTTAAGAGTGAGCTGTGTGTAGTTAAGAGTGAGCTGTGTGTAGTTAAGAGTGAGCTGTGTGTAGTTAAGAGTGAGCTGTGTGTGTAGTTAAGAGTGAGCTGTGTGTGTAGTTAAGAGTGAGCTGTGTGTGTAGTTAAGAGTGAGCTGTGTGTGTAGTTAAGAGTGAGCTGTGTGTAGTTAAGAGTGAGGTGTGTAGTTAAGAGTGAGCTGTGTGTAGTTAAGAGTGAGCTGTGTGTGTAGTTAAGAGTGAGCTGTGTGTAGGTAAGAGTGAGCTGTGTGTGTGGTTAAGAGTGAGCTGTGTGTGTAGTTAAGAGTGAGGGTAGTGTGTGTGTAGTTAAAAGTGAGCTGTGTGTGGTTAAGAGTGAGCTGTGTGTGTAGTTAAGAGTGAGCTGTGTGTAGTTAAGAGTGAGCTGTGTGAGTGGTTGAGTGAGCTGTGTGTGTAGTTAAGAGTGAGCTGTGTGTAGTTAAGAGTGAGCTGTTGTGTAGTTAAGAGTGAGCTGTGTGTGTAGTTAAGAGTGAGCTGTGTGTAGTTAAGAATGAGCTGTGTGTAGTTAAGAGTGAGCTGTGTGTGTAGTTAAGAGTGAGCTGTGTGTGTAGTTAAGAGTGAGCTGTGTGTAGTTAAGAGTGAGCTGTGTGTAGTTAAGAGTGAGTTGTGTGTAGTTAAGAGTGAGCTGTGTGTGTAGTTAAGAGTGAGCTGTGTGTAGTTAAGAGTGAGCTGTGTGTAGTTAAGAGTGAGCTGTGTGTGTAGTTAAGAGTGAGCTGTGTGTAGTTAAGAGTGAGCTGTGTGTGTAGTTAAGAGTGAGCTATGTGTAGTTTAAGAGTCAGCTGTGTGTAGTTAAGAGTGAGTTGTGTGTAGTTAAGAGTGAGCTGTGTGTGTAGTTAAGAGTGAGCTGTGTGTAGTTAAGAGTGAGCTGTGTGTAGTTAAGAGTGAGCTGTGTGTGTAGTTAAGAGTGAGCTATGTGTAGTTAAGAGTCAGCTGTGTGTGTAGTTAAGAGTCAGCTGTGTGTAGTTAAGAGTGAGCTGTGTGTGTAGTTAAGAGTGAGCTGTGTGTGTAGTTAAGAGTGAGTTGTGTGTAGTTAAGAGTGAGCTGTGTGTGTAGTTAAGAGTGAGCTGTGTGTAGTTAAGAGTGAGCTGTGTGTGTAGTTAAGAGTGAGCTGTGTGTGTAGTTAAGAATGAGCTGTGTGTGTGTAGTTAAGAGTGAGCTGTGTGTGTAGTTAAGAGTGAGCTGTGTGTGTAGTTAAGAGTGAGCTGTGTGTGTAGTTAAGAGTGAGTTGTGTGTGTAGTTAAGAGTGAGCTGTGTGTAGTTAAGAGTGAGCTGTGTGTAGTTAAGAGTGAGCTGTGTGTAGTTAAGAGTGAGCTGTGTGTAGTTAAGAGTGAGCTGTGTGTGTAGTTAAGAGTGAGCTGTGTGTAGTTAAGAGTCAGCTGTGTGTAGTTAAGAGTGAGCTGTGTGTGTAGTTAAGAGTGAGCTGTGTGTAGTTAAGAGTGAGCTGTGTGTGTAGTTAAGAGTGAGCTATGTGTAGTTAAGAGTGAGCTATGGTGTAGTTAAGAGTGAGCTGTGTGTGTAGTTAAAGTGAGCTGTGTGTAGTTAAGAGTCAGCTGTGGTAGTTAAGAGTGAGCTGTGTGTGTAGTTAAGAGTGAGCTATGTGTGTAGTTAAGAGTGAGCTATGTGTAGTTAAGAGTGAGCTAGTGTTAGTTAAGAGTGAGCTGTGTGTGTAGTTAAGAGTGAGCTGTGTGTAGTTAAGAGTGAGCTGTGTGTGTAGTTAAGAGTGAGCTGTGTGTAGTTAAGAGTCAGCTGTGTGTAGTTAAGAGTGAGCTGTGTGTGTAGTTAAGAGTGAGCTGTGTGTGTAGTTAAGAGTCAGCTGTGTGTAGTTAAGAGTGAGCTGTGTGTAGTTAAGAGTGAGCTGTGTGTAGTTAAGAGTGAGCTGTGTGTGTAGTTAAGAGTGAGCTGTGTGTAGTTAAGAGTGAGCTGTGTGTGTAGTTAAGAGTGAGCTGTGTGTAGTTAAGAGTGAGCTGTGTGTGTAGTTAAGAGTGAGCTGTGTGTAGTTAAGAGTGAGGTGTAGTTAAGAGTGAGCTGTGTGTGTAGTTAAGAGTGAGCTGTGTGTAGTTAAGAGTGAGCTGTGTGTAGTTAAGAGTGAGCTGTGTGTGTAGTTAAG
This sequence comes from Callorhinchus milii, assembly GCF_018977255.1. Lineage (NCBI taxonomy): Eukaryota > Metazoa > Chordata > Chondrichthyes > Chimaeriformes > Callorhinchidae > Callorhinchus > Callorhinchus milii. The sequence continues at coordinate 18,020 of NW_024705747.1, read as the reverse complement.
AGTGAGCTGTGTGTAGTTAAGAGTGAGCTGTGTGTAGTTAAGAGTGAGCTGTGTGTGTAGTTAAGAGTGAGCTATGTGTAGTTAAGAGTCAGCTGTGTGTAGTTAAGAGTCAGCTGTGTGTAGTTAAGAGTGAGCTGTGTGTAGTTAAGAGTGAGCTGTGTGTAGTTAAGAGTGAGCTGTGTGTGTAGTTAAGAGTGAGCTGTGTGTGTAGTTAAGAGTGAGCTGTGTGTGTAGTTAAGAGTCAGCTGTGTGTAGTTAAGAGTGAGTTGTGTGTAGTTAAGAGTGAGCTGTGTGTGTGGTTAAGAGTGAGCTGTGTGTGTAGTTAAGAGTGAGCTGTGTGTAGTTAAGAGTGAGCTGTGTGTGGTTAAGAGTGAGCTGTGTGTGTAGTTAAGAGTGAGCTGTGTGTGTAGTTAAGAGTGAGCTGTGTGTAGTTAAGAGTGAGCTGTGTGTGTAGTTAAGAGTGAGCTGTGTGTAGTTAAGAGTGAGCTGTGTGTGTAGTTAAGAGTGAGCTGTGTGTGTAGTTAAGAGTGAGCTGTGTGTGTAGTTAAGAATGAGCTGTGTGTGTAGTTAAGAGTGAGCTGTGTGTGTAGTTAAGAGTGAGCTGTGTGTGTAGTTAAGAGTGAGCTGTGTGTAGTTAAGAGTGAGCTGTGTGTGTAGTTAAGAGTGAGCTGTGTGTAGTTAAGAGTGAGCTGTGTGTAGTTAAGAGTGAGCTGTGTGTGTAGTTAAGAGTGAGCTGTGTGTGTAGTTAAGAGTGAGCTGTGTGTAGTTAAGAGTGAGCTGTGTGTAGTTAAGAGTGAGCTGTGTGTGTAGTTAAGAGTGAGCTGTGTGTGTAGTTAAGAGTGAGCTGTGTGTGTAGTTAAGAGTGAGCTGTGTATGTAGTTAAGAGTGAGCTGTGTGTAGTTAAGAGTGAGCTGTGTGTGTAGTTAAGAGTGAGCTGTGTGTAGTTAAGAGTGAGCTGTGTGTAGTAAGAGTGAGCTGTGTGTGTAGTTAAGAGTGAGCTGTGTGTGTAGTTAATAGTGAGCTGTGTGTGTAGTTAAGAGTGAGCTGTGTGTAGTTAAGAGTGAGCTGTGTGTAGTTAAGAGTGAGCTGTGTGTGTAGTTAAGAGTGAGCTGTGTGTGTAGTTAAGAGTGAGCTGTGTGTAGTTAAGAGTGAGCTGTGTGTGTAGTTAAGAGTGAGCTGGTGTGTAGTTAAGAGTGAGTTGTGTGTAGTTAAGAGTGAGCTGTGTGTAGTTAAGAGTGAGCTGTGTGTAGTTAGATTGAGTTGTGTGTGTTAAGAGTGAGCTGTGTGTAGTTAAGAGTGAGCTTGTGTGTGTAGTTAAGAGTGAGCTGTGTGTGTAGTTAAGAGTCAGCTGTGTGTAGTTAAGAGTGAGCTGTGTGTAGTTAAGAGTGAGCTGTGTGTAGTTAAGAGTGAGCTGTGTGTGTAGTTAGAGTGAGCTGTGTGTAGTTAAGAGTGAGCTGTGTGTGTAGTTAAGAGTGAGCTGTGTGTGTAGTTAAGAGTGAGTTGTGTGTAGTTAAGAGTGAGCTGTGTGTAGTTAAGAGTGAGATGTGTGTGTAGTTAAGAGTGAGCTGTGTGTAGTTAAGAGTGAGCTGTGTGTGTAGTTAAGAGTGAGCTGTGTGTAGTTAAGAGTGAGCTGTGTGTGTAGTTAAGAGTCAGCTGTGTGTAGTTAAGAGTGAGCTGTGTGTAGTTAAGAGTGAGCTGTGTGTGTAGTTAAGAGTGAGCTGTGTGTGTAGTTAAGAGTGCTGTGTGTAGTTAAGAGTGAGCTATGTGTAGTTAAGAGTGAGATGTGTGTGTAGTTAAGAGTGAGCTGTGTGTAGTTAAGAGTGAGCTGTGTGTGTAGTTAAGAGTGAGCTGTGTGTAGTTAAGAGTGAGCTGTGTGTGTAGTTAAGAGTCAGCTGTGTGTAGTTAAGAGTCAGCTGTGTGTAGTTAAGAGTGAGCTGTGTGTGTAGTTAAGAGTGAGCTGTGTGTAGTTAAGAGTGAGCTGTGTGTGTAGTTAAGAGTGAGCTGTGTGTGTAGTTAAGAGTGAGTTGTGTGTAGTTAAGAGTGAGCTGTGTGTGTAGTTAAGAGTGAGCTGTGTGTAGTTAAGAGTGAGCTGTGTGTGTAGTTAAGAGTGAGCTGTGTGTGTAGTTAAGAGTGAGCTTGTGTGTAGTAAGATGAGCTGTGTGTGTAGTAAGAGTGAGCTGTGTGTAGTAAGAGTGAGCTATGTGTAGTTAAGAGTCAGCTGTGTGTAGTTAAGAGTCGTGTGTAGTTAAGAGTGAGCTGTGTGTAGTAGAGTGAGCTGTGTGTAGTTAAGAGTGAGCTGTGTGTGTAGTTAAGAGTGAGCTGTGTGTAGTTAAGAGTGAGCTGTGTGTAGTTAAGAGTGAGCTGTGTGTAGTTAAGAGTGAGCTGTGTGTGTAGTTAAGAGTGAGCTGTGTGTAGTTAAGAGTGAGCTGTGTGTGTAGTTAAGAGTGAGCTGTGTGTAGTTAAGAGTGAGCTATGTGTAGTTAAGAGTGAGCTGTGTGTAGTTAAGAGTGAGCTGTGTGTGTAGTTAAGAGTGAGCTGTGTGTGTAGTTAAGAGTGAGCTGTGTGTGTAGTTAAGAATGAGCTGTGTGTGTAGTTAAGAGTGAGCTGTGTGTGTAGTTAAGAGTGAGCTGTGTGTAGTTAAGAGTGAGCTGTGTGTAGTTAAGAGTGAGCTGTGTGTGTAGTTAAGAGTGAGCTGTGTGTGTAGTTAAGAGTGAGCTGTGTGTGTAGTTAAGAGTGAGCTTGTGTAGTTAAGAGTCAGCTGTGTGTAGTTAAGAGTGAGCTGTGTGTGTAGTTAAGAGTGAGCTGTGTGTAGTTAAGAGTGAGCTGTGTGTGTAGTTAAGAGTGAGCTGTGTGTGTAGTTAAGAGTGAGCTGTGTGTAGTTAAGAGTGAGCTGTGTGTGTAGTTAAGAGTGAGCTGTGTGTAGTTAAGAGTGAGCTGTGTGTGTAGTTAAGAGTGAGCTGTGTGTGTAGTTAAGAGTAGCTGTGTGTGTAGTTAAGAGTGAGCTGTGTGTAGTTAAGAGTGAGCTGTGTGTGTAGTTAAGAGTAAGCTGTGTGTGTAGTTAAGAGTGAGCTGTGTGTAGTTAAGAGTGAGCTGTGTGTAGTTAAGAGTGAGCTGTGTGTAGTTAAGAGTGAGCTGTGTGTGTAGTTAGAGTGAGCTGTGTGTGTAGTTAAGAGTGAGCTGTGTGTGTAGTAAGAGTGAGCTGTGTGTAGAAGAGTGAGCTAGTTAGAGTGAGCTGTGTGTGTAGTTAAGAGTGAGCTGTGTGTAGTTAAGAGTGAGCTGTGTGTGTAGTTAAGAGTGAGCTGTGTGTGTAGTTAAGAGTGAGCTGTGTGTGTAGTTAAGAGTGAGCTGTGTGTAGTTAAGAGTCAGCTGTGTGTAGTTAAGAGTGAGCTGTGTGTGTAGTTAAGAGTGAGCTGTGTGTAGTTAAGAGTGAGCTGTGTGTGTAGTTAAGAGTGAGCTGTGTGTAGTTAAGAGTGAGTTGTGTGTAGTTAAGAGTGAGCTGTGTTGTAGTTAAGAGTGAGCTGTGTGTGTAGTTAAGAGTGAGCTGTGTGTTGGGTAGTTAAGAGTGAGCTGTTGGTGTGTAGTTTAAGAGTGAGCTGTGTGTGTAGTTAAGATGAGCTGTGTGTAGTTAAGAGTGAGCTGTGTGTAGTTAAGAGTGAGCTGTGTGTAGTTAAGAGTGAGCTGTGTGTGTAGTTAAGAGTGAGCTGTGTGTTGTAGGTGTGTAAGAGTGAGCTGTGTGTGTAGTTAAGAGTGAGCTGTGTGTAGTTAAGAGTCAGCTGTGTGTGTAGTTAAGAGTGAGCTGGTGTGTAGTTAAGAGTGAGCTGTGTGTGTAGTTTTAAGAGTGAGCTGTGTGTGTAGTTAAGAGTGAGCTGTGTGTGTAGTTAAGAATGAGCTGTGTGTGTAGTTAAGAGTGAGCTGTGTGTGTAGTTTACGAGTGAGCTGTGTGTGTAGTTAAGAGTGAGCTGTGTGTAGTTAAGAGTGAGCTGTGTGGTAGTTAAGAGTGAGCTGTGGTGTAGTTAAAGTGACTGTGTGTAGTTAAGAGTGAGCTGTGTGGTAGTTAAGAGTGAGCTGTGTGTAGTAAGTTTAAGAGTGAGCTGTGTGTGTAGTTAAGAGTGAGCTGTGGTTGTAGTTAAGAGTGGCTGTGTGTAGTTAAGAGTGAGCTGTGTGTGTAGTTAAGAGTGAGCTGTGTGTGTAGTTAAGAGTGAGCTGTGTGTGTGTAGTTTAAGAGTGAGCTGTGTGTGTAGTTAAGAGTGAGCTGTGTGTGTAGTTAAGAGTGAGCTGTGGTGTAGTTAAGAGTGAGCTGTGTGGTAGTTAAGAGTGAGCTGTGTGTAGTTAAGAGTGAGCTGTGGTGTAGTTAAGAGTGAGCTGTGTGTGTAGTTAAGAGTGAGCTGGTGTGTAGTTAGTTAAGAGAGTGAGCTGTGTGTGTAGTTTAAGAGTGAGCTGTGTTGTAGTTAAGAGTGAGCTGTGTGTGTAGTTAAGAGTGAGCTGTGTGTGTTGTTAAGAGTGAGCTTGTGTGTAGTTAAGAGGAGCTGTGTGTAGTTAAGAGTGAGCTGTGTGTAGTTAAGAGTGAGCTGTGTTGTAGTTAAGAGTGAGCTGTGTGTGTAGGTTAAGAGTGAGCTGTGTGGTAGTTAAGAGTGAGCTGTGTGTGTAGTTAAGAGTGAGCTGTGTGTAGTTAAGAGTGAGCTGTGTGTGGTAGTTAAGAGTGAGCTGTGTGGTGTAGTTAAGAGTGAGTGTGTGTGTAGTTAAGAGTGAGCTGTGTGTGTAGTTAAGAGTGAGCTGTGTGAGTGGTTGTAGTGAGCTGTTGTGTAGTTAAGAGTGAGCTGTGGTGTAGTTAAGAGTGAGCTGTGTGTGTAGTTAAGAGTGAGCTGTGTGGTGTGTTGGTTAAGAGTGAGCTGTGTGTAGTTAAGAGTGAGCTGTGTGTAGTTAAGAGTGAGCTGTGTGTAGTTAAGAGTGAGTGTGTGTGTAGTTAAGAGTGAGCTGTGTGTGTAGTAGGTGTGTGTTAAGAGTGAGCTGTGTGTGTGGTTAAGAGTGAGCTGTGTGTGGGTTAAGAGTGTGTCTCTGTGTGTGGTTTAAGAGTGAGCTGGATCTGAAATATGAAGGGGGCCTGGTTTAAGGCTGCAAAGTGAGCTGGTTATGAATTAATAGTGCTCTGGGCCTGGTTTAAGAGTGAGTCGTATCTGGTTTAAGTGTGAGTGGTCTGGATTAAGAGTAAGCAGTGCCTGGTTTAAGGGGTTGCTGCGTCTAGTTTAAGAGTGAGCCGAGTTCTGTTTAAGATTGGGCTGCGTATAAATGTATTGTGAACTTCTTTCACGCCGTACGTAGCCAACCTTGGTAATTGGAGATGCGGGGGAAGGACAGCATCCTAAACACAAAAAGCAGTTCTCAAGAAATTAGCTTGGTTTAAGATTCGAGAGTGAGTTGGGTTTGGTTTAGGAGAATGCTTGGTCTGATTTAAGAGTATGCAGATTCTCGTTAAATAGTGAGCTTGGCCTAATTGAAGAGTGAGCTTGGTCTGGTTTATATTCTTGGATCTTTCGGTAAAGTCACGTAGAAGGAAATAAAAAATAATAATAAATACAACATAATAAAATTTCACGACGTTTCGGCCACAACACATGCAGCCGTCCTCAGGTGAAGAACAGGTCTGTCGGAAAGCTCAGCTTATTGTTGAGTATTTTGAGTACATTGATTATATTGATGTAGTTATACCTAGTTTTTTCACGTCGGTTTATTGTATGGTAGTAGGGTAGAAGCAGTTCTTTAGGTCAATATGCTAAATCCTCTGTTGATATGTAAACTCCTTTGTCAAGGGCTCTGCTCCTCCCACCCAGCTTAAAAATACGCTGCCAAGCTTAGCGGTGTTCATTAGGACGCTGTCTTTCCGACAGCTCTGTTCTTCACCTGAGGACGGCTGCTTGTGTTGTGGCCGAAACGTCGTGAGAATTTATGTTTTATTTTTATTATTTATTATTTCCCTTCTACGTGACTTTACCGAAAGATCCAAGAATATGAATCCCTGCAGTCACGAGAGCTTTAAATCGAAAAATTGGTCTGGTTTATTTTAAGAGTGAGTTGGCGTAGTTGAGTGAGCTGTGTGTGATTTAACGATTAATCTTTGGCTATATTTAAAGTAACATAGGTCTGGTTTTAAGAGTGAGCGGGGTCTGGTACAATATTAGAGAATGAGTTCTATCTGGTTTCAAATGTTAACCGGGTCTCGTCTGAGAGTGAGTTGGCAAGGTTAAGTGAACGAATGGATGATGTTAACATTGACTGAAAAACAGGAAATAAGAAACAGTAAGAACCTGGACACATGACAATCGACATCAAATGCGATGACTTTTTTGAAATACTAGAATTTTCAAAGGCCTATGGCCACCTTATTTTAGCTCCTGCGCAGGGCTTTTTAGCGCTACGCACCTTGCCCATCGCCCCCACTGATGCCCCCCCCCGCCAATGCGTGTAGATACTACTGACTATTGTATGTAGGGTGTGTAGGTTGATATGCCTACAAAATAAATGTAAAAATTTTGGTTGAGGGGGGGTCGACAATTGTTGTAAACCTGTTGGATCAACTTTTTACCCCCACATCTGGGTGGGGGGGGGGGAGTCCACTTTCTTTAACTTTTGATTCAGGACTTCTGAAAGGCTCTCATAATTTAGTTGATGGACAATCCAACAAACGCAACGCCGGGCTTTTATAATAGGAGAGCCTTATGTGCATAATCTGTGGAGCGTGCACAGTACGCTTACACGCACATGTAATGCCCGTGTAACCGGCTCACACTCGCATCATGCGTTCCCTTTTCTGCTGCAGGCAATTCTGTTCGACCACGATGCTGTCCAGTCTTTTCGGAAAGAGAAACAAAGAACCGACCAGCATTGCTCCTGCAACCACAGAGAAGGAAGATGGAGGCTTCGTGCTCCTGGGTGAGACTCGACGGGACGACATCGTGTATGGAGTGAGCCTGATGCGGCCACTTGATGACTCGCGACGTTTTGTTCGCCGTGTTCTCTGCGCAGCAGCAGCAGCATGCTGAAAGGGTTTTCTGCAAAATCCCAACTGACCTCCTCCTGGTTGGGCATTACATTTAAATTGGACATTTCTGATCTTTCCCCGTCAGGCAAATTAGACAAAAAATACTTGCCGAGCACACTCTGTTAATACACACTCTGTTTTGGTGTGGTGTTGTTTCCGGCACCTGTGAATATGCAGCTTGGACTATGAGCGTTCATTCAATTTAATTACAGAAGTCAAAAACAGTCAATGTGTGTTTCTGACAATGTGGGGAGCGGTGGTGTAGCGGTTAGCACGCTGCACAACGAACCCGGCCACCCGAGTTCGATTTCCCGCTCACGGCCAACACCAGTGACGATTATCTGAACCGGTTCTGGGCCTCCCTAGGTCGACTCAGCCCTAAATGAGTACCTGGCGTGGTGTGTAGTAAACATCGCCACTGGGGAGACAAAAGCGGCCGGGCGTGGTGCTGGCCACCACCCCCTCGTGTGCCGTGCCGGCCTTCATAGGTGCTCACTAACAGCACTTGCCCCAACAGTCTGGTAAGGCTAAACGGGGGATCTTTGTTTGTAGGTCTATTTCTTACTTTTACATGCAAGTAGGTTCGAGCAGTGGCCCATCGGTTAACGCAATGCGCTGTGAACCTGCATGACCTCACTTCAACTCCCACCATAGCTAACACCAGTGACGGATGATACCTAAACTGGTCCTGGGTCCTCCTGTACCAAGTCCCGTTGAGCGGCACGGTGACGTATGGTCAAATAGCCCCCCATGGCCCAAAGTCGTGCGGAGGCATTCATTCAAGAGTAGACTTATAAAGGGCTGTAATTTATTTAACTTTTACATTTATTATCTTAACGTCATTTATATAGCGCCTTGACAGGGAATTAAAAACGGAACAATGTATGAATGTAATGGTTGAGACGAGGTGAATCAATAGATGAGGGGGAGCAATGGGGGGGCGAATCTGTGATGCGTGAATTTGGTGAAAGCAAAATTGATGACGGTAAATGATGATGATGATGATGAATGACTTCAATGAATGCGGAATGAAAATGTGCTCTGATTTTGTAACAATGCATTGTATGTGGTTGTTATTCTTTCGTATTAAATAAAGAGTAATACGAGATCGTTAGATCCGTGTAATTAATTAACGCTTCACCGCACGAGCAAGTGCTGGCCGTGTATTTATTCGTTTGTTTTGTTTGGTAGCACACATGTTATCAATTTGTCTCCTTATCAAGAAAGCCAATCGTTTAGATTGGTGTGTGGCCAAGTCACCACAGCACTTATCCCAAAACCCATCTTCCGAGAGACAAGCATCAGTCGGTGGAGAGCGGGACGGGGGGGGGGTGCCCACATCATTTTAATATTCTGGAAAACTGCACGCACCTCCAGCATTTTGCAACTCTGCCGCTTCGACTCCACGCTACATTTCGTGCGGCTGGGTGACAGTTTTAATGCCCGTCCCCTTTACGCCGAAAGTTGAAATACCGCCGAGATCCACCCAACGTAACGGTTCCTGGAACGTCCTGGAAGGTCGTTGAATGAATGTCCTGCACCTTTGCTAGGGGCACAAAACATCGCCGACGTAACGGATCGACGGCACGTATTTCCATGATTGGGCAGTACTGCAGTGTCACCGGTGGCATGCCCAAAATGTGTATGGCTAAATAAGTTGGTAATTACATTTGGTGCATTTGCACCCTTTATACTGTATTCTCGAGATTATAATACACCCCGGGAAATTAGACACTCCAAATTTGTGCCCAGTGTCAATAACTTTTACAAACCTGGTTTCACACATGCACACCGAGCGGATTATAAAAAGACGGGCATCCAACTTTTATTTTAAATTACAGGGGGGGGGGGGAATGTATGTCTTATAATGCAGATGATACGGTATTGTACATGGTAAACATACAGTGCCAAATGTGGTGTAAATGTACAAATATTCACTACCTTTTGGTGAAGTAGACCGACATCTTTATCAGCAAACAAAGATGTGCATTGCATGTACAAAAGCTCTTGGCCTTATCCAGACCACCACCTCAAAAGAACTGAATGCGCGGCCATTTTGTCCTTCGGACCACCAACTCAAACGGTTGAATAAACGTTGCCAACCAATAGGCAGCGGTGAAAACTGAAACAACTCCAGACCGGTTTCATCATTAATGGGGACCCATCGCTAAAGTTCAGTCGTCAACGTTGGCTGCTGTCATATTCCTCGGGGTGCCACATGTACGTAGAGAGGGGCCTCTACCTTTACACGCGGCAAACCCATTTGCACATTTCCCAAGGGCAACGGTTATTCACAATGTGTAAAGCAGACCGAGCGCCTTGGCGTGAGCCCGAAAAGACACCAGAGGGCAGTGCCTTTAAGTGTCGCCCTGTGAAGCCACAAGACTTCTTTTGCGTTCTGACATCACCCTTTCCACCATGCTGGCGAGGTGACAGCCCATCTGCCTGCCACGCACTACAAGGCGATTATCGCTGTGCCTCTTCCATTTTGGAGAACTACACTTCTGTCCTTTTCAGCGTAAACCCGAGTGACCGATGACATGTCCCTGCAGTGCCATTTCATCCCCACATTCAGACTTTGCGGAGAATATTCAAACGGAATATATATGGGTTTTTTCATCCTTTACTTGAAGTTAGCGTTAAATCATTGGGTATTTGAAAATGCAATCTTTTGATTCATTGCTCAAAATTAATTCTTACACACACGATGCACCCGTTGAATTGTGCGTACTGATTACTGTTGAAGATAGTTACGTGGAAATCGCTTCCGAATGTTACAGCTCGGGTAATGGCGTGAACAAAATTGCACAAATGAGAAAATATAATTCAACTTGTCCGGGCATTTTTTTGATTAAAAAAGGGGATTCTTCAATTGAACTGTTATTTTGTATCACGACAATCCACAGAATCGCTGCTGGGATGAATCATTGCTCGACATGACTGCTTTGGTACAAAACAGCCTTGACAGTTGTGTTTTGTTTTTGTTATAACCTAAACCTACTGGCAGTAAACAGACCCCTTTGATCACCCTTTATCATTTCTTAAAAATGCATACAATGTCGTGCCACCATTGCCCAACCCAGGGTGGAAATCTCCCCGCATGTAAGGAGCAGGTAGCAGTGGCAACCCAAAGGTCTTTGGAGGCCTGGGGGTCAGAGGCCTGGGGCAGAATGCCACGTGATGTCCCCCCTTCTTCATTCGTGTCAACAACAAAAACGAGTCCTGTTGTGAAGCTCTCTTTTTATGTGAGGCCCAAGGCAAAATGCCCTCTTTTTTGCGGCCCCCCTGCCTCCACCCACCCTCTGGACGGCTCTGGGAACTGCCAGAGCAGTGTTGTTCTGTAAACACCAGCCGCCCGAGGTGTGTTGCCCAGAGAGCGGTGGGTTTTCGTTGCTTAGATCTGATACATTGCCGAGGTAAGGATTTTCCGATAAACTCGATGCCAGCCGCCAGAGACTGGGTGAGTGTGGTTTGAATGCGGCCGCACCTGTGGTCACGCGATTTACATCAGCCTCTTCATTCACCTCTTCCTGCGAACAAGGTGGTGGTGCCATCCACCTCATCCAATAATTGATGATTTTAGTTTTCGTGTGGAATTTGTTAAATAATAATAATACATTGTTATTGCAAAAAAGTTAAAGGTATCACTTTTTGTCGATGGAAATAATTTTATTTTGGTTCAGCTCAGGAATTACACTGGGAGGTTCAGCTTAAATATGTTTACATGTTTCTAAACACGTGTGTTTATTGCCAATTAGATTGTTTTTATGGCAGCACTTTGCTCTCTGTGGCATGGGTGTTTTAAACAAAAAAATCCACGTTCCACATGTTACTGTGCGTCCTGGCTTTGCACAGATTTTTTTGTTAAGTTTATTGATGAGAGTCTTTGCTACTCCCCCATGTCTGTTCCTGGCACAGGCCCTGGAATATCTTAGCCTATAGTATTCCAACGTGCCATGCAAATAAATGAAACCAATGTTGATTAATTTCCATGACCACCTGCAACATTTTATTTTCCCATTCTGAAATCATAATTTAAATTTAAAGTACAAACTTTAGTCAAAAATAATAGCACTTTTGCTCCTGATCACTCATCTGTTGCTTCTACTACGAACTTCACTCGTTAAATCCTCCACCCATGTTGAGGACTTGATCATTTTGATCGTTCCATCTTCTCCATGCTGTCTTCAAACACCGTACTGCAGGTCAAAACACATTCTGCGTTTTTCCTTCACTCTGCTTCACTTTGGAATCCCATCCCATGGTCGCTCTTCCTAACTTCTTACAACATTGGTCAGTTTAAGAAACATATACGTTCTCATCTATTGTGCCTTCAACAGTGCTGTTTGTTGCTTGTCACTTGGCATTTTGGGCCTTTTGGACTGCACTCGGCAACCGTGATAATTAAAAAAATGTTCCCCAATCTTGCAGAATTGTATTTAAACACATTCCTGCGGAGGGAGCTGGTAGGAACGTTGGGTTGCTCGGTCAATGGCCAGGGTCAACGGCGGCGTGGTGTATTCCGCAAATATGGCCGACTGTGAGGGCGGGCACAAGCCGGCGTGAGTAGGTTAAACGTTTAAGGGCACCACGGGGTGACCAGCCCCTCCCCACCCAGCCCCACCCCTCCCACCCCCCACCCAGCCCCACCCACCCCTCCCCACCCTCCCCTCCCCACCCAGCCCCTCCCCACCCCCCACCCAGCCCCTCCCCACCCTCCCTCTCCACCCAGCCCCACCCCTCCCATTTTTGGATGCAGGACGGACGGACAAAATAATCCCCTGTGGGCTGGTGTAACCAGGAGGTTCCTACCAGTATAAAATTGAGCTCATGTGCTCAGTGTTACATGTCATCTTCTTGTGGCTGCTATCATTGGCTTTACTATGAACTACTGAACCTGATCAAAATATACGTTTCCCCTGCGCAGGAGATGCATCAGCTGCTGCGGTATCTGCAGGACAGGCAATGCCTGCACATTTGTACCCGCCTCCCTTGTATGCTGCTCAGGTGAGTCACAGTTAATCTTCTCAAATATGAAGGGACAACCTCCACAGGCTATAAACACTTGTTATCCCTCCTATCCTTATCACCTACAAAGACGGCTGGCATGATCTGTAAAGTACAAATGTTATTGGCCCACAAAGACAAAGGATATACCAATAATTGCATTGTTCCAGAATAAGTATTTAACAATTGAAAATGATGACCACGTAAAAAATGACCACGCATCTTTGTGCATTGTACTTGATCGCACGCACACACAAACGCACACGCATTCTCAGCATATGTAAGTCGCGCCCTGCACAGAAGCTATTCGTCAAACGGCCTCGTACGTGGTTAAATACTCAAATTGCCCTGAACTTAAAATGCGTTCCTGTCTGAACATGTGTTGCTTGCCAGCAGCACAAATGACAAACGGTGCACTCCTATACACGATGGATTGCATGGCGCAAAGAAGGATTGGGCTGTTATCGTGGGGCATTTAACTTTCCTAAGATACGGCATATGCGCCGTGCACACCATACTAACTGCAAAGCCAATGGGGACATTGATCTCAATGTTATCATTTGGGATAAGCAAGCATATTTCTTTTTAACAGGAGCATTCTTATGCAAGAGAGCAGTACCAACAACCAGTGCTCGTCTTCTCCGTGAAAACTCGCTTCAAGATGAATAACAACCATGGCGGCGTTTCATTTATAGCATTTTCCCTTTCCTTGTTCTTTTCTAGTAAACATCTAACCCAATGGAAAAGAACAAAATAAATACAAGGACTGTCTTGATTTGAAGCTTTCCACAGCAGTTCCACTGCTGGATTATTTTTCCGCCTGAGGACGACCACTTGTGTTGCGATCGAAACGTCGTGATGTATTATTTTATTTTCTACCTACGTGACTTTACCGAAAGAACCAAAGAGTATACAAGAATTGCGTTTAATCTTTGTGCCATTCCATTTGTACTGCCAGGCTTTAAACGCCGCTCGTTTACGGCGTACGGCTTCTGACTGGATAAATGAAAGCCGAGTGTGTGCGTGCGTGCGCATGTATGAAGGGGAACGGTAGTGTAGTGGTTACCGCAGCTGCGCTACGAACCCGGCGTCCCGAGTTCCATTCCCGCTCGTGGCCAACACCAGTAACGATTATCTGAACCGGTCTTGGGCCTCCCCTAGGTCGACTCAGCCTCAAATGAGTACATAGTGTGTGGTAAGTAAACATCACAGCTGGGGAGACAAAGGCGGCCGGGCATGGTGTTGGCCACCCACTCCCCTCGTGTGCCGTGCCAGGCCTTCATAGGTGCCCGCTAACAGCCCTTCCCCCCCAACACTGTTACAGGCTATACGGGGATCTTTATCTTTGTTGTTTTTTGGAGGGGGGTGGAGGGGTTGGAGGCGATGGCAGCGGCTGCTTGCCCGTGTGCCCCGCGCCGCCCAGCTGGCTTGTGTGCTGCGTTGGCAGGGACAACCTGCATCGGCAGATGTCGGTGGCAGAGCGAAGGCCCTGTGCAACCCGAGCTCGGGCACGCGCACTCGCAAACGTCTGGTCAGCATTCCACGAGTCATAAAATCAAAACCAGCAGTTCTTGAATGGCTCCCTTAAAAAAAACACGCGGTCGTTATTTATCAAGGTTTTTTTTTTCGTCTTAGAAAGTTATAGTGGTTAAAAATGTGCTTTTGCTTTTCTTGAGAAAAATTACCCAGTGCGGATTATTATTATTTTTGCTTTCAGCTGTTTGCTTATAGGTCACAATCATTATTGTTTCTTGGTCGTTTAACAACGGTTCATCTCAGTCACATGTCCGATGCGTGCCTCGACTGAATTTGGCGTTGTGCCATCGACCGCAATCAGCCGCTTTCACTTGGAACTTTCTTTGATTGAGGAATTAAGGATCAAAATTTCTTAACTGCTGCGCCAGTCACCTCCAAGCTACGGCCGTGGATTCAGGAAAAGGGCACAGCGTTGCATCGTTTTTCAAATTTATTGTCGCATCAGTACTCCTCTCAATGGGATGCACCCTTTTGCGTGAGCGGAGCATCGATGCCGGGTGATTGATTTGTAATTACGCAGCAAGTCGGGCCTCGCACAGGGGCCAGGCCATTCATTAGCCTGAGGAATCGCCCTGTCGGGGTTATATACTGGGGCCTGTCGGAGGCGAGGCACCTCCGGGGGGAGCCAAGAGAAAGAGTGCTAAGCGTTCTGTTTGGCAGCAGAGAAAATTACAGCATCCGTACCCCCACCGTACCACCGAACACCAATGCCCCTTAGTTTCTTGGGTTGCCTATTAGGACACATTCGGGAGAACGTCTGTAGAAACCGATGAACATTGGTAACGATGTGAAAAGAGTTGCAGAAAAAAGTGCTCGACGTAGCAAAATAGTTACTCTGCAAGCACTGCTGAACTTGGGAATTTATTAACGATAAGATTATAATTTATAGCTCTTTATCAATCAACTACTGGACGAAGCCTTCCCCATACTCCTTTGAGAACCCAGGTTGTTTGGTCAGAGTTTAAGATGCCTGCTTGAGGGTTGGGTGTAGTGGTTGTTAGGGGAGCAGAACCAGTTCAGATATCACGATTGATGTTCGCCGTAGTTGGGAGTCAGACTCAGGGTGCCAGCTTTCGTAGTGCAGTTCAACATTGTAAATTATGAGCGATCATTTCAATGTCCAACCTGTTTTAGGTCTGCACCTAACAGTATAAAGTATTACCATTCATATATTTGAAAAGGTATTAAATACATTTATTAACACATTCCTGCGGAGGGAGCTGGTAGGAACGTTGGGTTGCTCGGTCTATGGCCAGGGTCAACGGCGGCGTGGTGTATTCCACAAATATGTCCGACTGTGAGGGCGGGCACAAGCCGGCGTGAGTAGGTTAAATGTTGAGTTTTATAAGGGCACCACGGGGTGACCACCCCCTCCCCACTCAGCCCCACCCCTCCCATCCCCCACCCAGCCGCTCCCCCCAGCCTCTCCCTGCACGACGGACGGACGGACACAATAATCCCCTGTGGGCTGGTGTAACCAGGAGGTTCCTACCAGTAATATTTGTTCAACATATTTGGTCTCATAAAAGATGAAATAATTGAACAATGAATGTACTCGTACACAATATGCAATGTAAAGGTGACTGGTTGATGTTTTTAAGTTGAATTGTAATCTTACAAAAGCCATCTGCGGAGGGCACAGAAGTAGTGGTTCTTGGAATTCGAACGATGCCACAAAACTATCTGCGGGAATCAATTATTTTCATACTCCGCCTCAGCTTCATCTTAGCGGACTAAGGACTTCAGCAACAAAAAGCAACTGTTCCCCCTCTTTGTAGATATCACGTGTTTCATAATAGGGTCAAAATTTGCGTATGATTTAGTTAGGCAATTCCTTTTAAATGAAAGGCAACATCAAAGCTCCGAGCTGGGAGAGAGTCACGCAGTGCACTCAGCCCTGCGAGCCTCATGTGATTTTTGTTTGGCTACGTGGAACTTTCAGTGGGCCAACGCCCAGGTTTCAAACAGACCCCAGTGCCAAGCAGGACGGGTCATGTGCTCACGATACCCAAGGGTGGAATAATGCATCAATTAATTAAATACGTACATATTGTCAAGCTCACATGATATGTGCCGCGGTGGCGAGATGTTAACTACTTCGCCTGGTTTGCAGGAGTTCGTAGGTTCGATCCCGAGCCTTGACGCCTGTTGTATATTTGGAGTTTGCGTGTCACTCTCCCATGGTCGCGTGGATTTTGTCCGGGTTCTCTGTTTTTTTCCCCTCCACATTTAGAAACGTGCGTTTAGATTCATTTGGCTGCTCTAAATTTCCGCGTGATAAGCCACTTCGTTGAGCTATCATTTGTGGCCAGGTCACTTCTGAAAAATAGCTTAATAGCTCAGTGGGCCTTACCTGGTAAATTATAAAATAGTTTTATAGTCCAACAATCGAGGTATTTGATGTGTATAGCGTTCATCCAACAGTGGGTCGATCTTGGTCGATGATGATATTTTACGAAATGGGATAAACGTCACCTCTGCGGCCATTGGAGGTGCTACTATTAATCACAATATAAAAACAATTATTCTTGAATCGTAGAGTAACGATTAATCGATATAATTAATTGAATCTCCTGGAAATCGTGAGGGTGTGACCCATGCCAAACGCGAGGTTCGTACCCCAGCCCATTAGCTGGTCCCACCATTATCCCGCGTGCCCTCCATCCTTTTATCGCCAGTTATACGGCACGGCCCTTTGTCAATGCACTGCTGGATGAAGGCCTCGCCATTCAGTGTCGACCGTGGTGGGCCGTTTGACGATACTTCTTCACCCTGGCTAGTTTGGGTTCATGAATGGGAGGCCCCGGACTGGTTTTTAGATATCGCTCGCCTGTGACATAAACCATGGCTGGGAGTTAAAGCGAAGTTGCCGGCTTCATAGCGAGGTTGCCGGCTTCATAGCGCAGTGCGCTATCCACTCGCACTTGCCTCAACTCCACCCGTCGCCAGTCAGCTGTTTTTGTGCCCTGGCCAGTAAAACGCCACGTGTCTCGTTGCTTCCGATGTATTTTTTTTTTTACCGGACGGCCAAATGAAGAGCAACTATTCGTGCTTCCGGCTACGTTTCACGTTAACGTGCCATGGGAATGACCGATGGCTCCGCCTGCCTAGGAAGGAGAGAATAAAACCGACCCACCTTGGTGGAATTCTACGGTAAACAATGTACAGGTGTCAGTTGATTCACATTCTTAGTGCCCGGAGGCTGGCGGGGGGGGTGGGGGGCGTCTGTGATTAATTCTGCACACACGCACACAACACGAGCAGTGCAGAGTCTGTCCATGCAGCAGTGCCCTGCTATAAATATATCCTCATGTTACTGATTAAGGAGGCAGTATATGCCATAGGGTCAATCCACACACTAGCGGCATTGTGCTCTTATTTTGTTGGGGTTTCTCCCCGGCCGCCCCCCCCCCCCTACTTTTTACAACTTGCATGTGCTGTGCATACGGCAAGAATTTGACGGGATTACCTGCCACCAATTACCGCCGTGCCACAGGAGGAGTGCATTACCGCTCTCTCGTAGGTTTTTCTCATCACTGCCTTTTTTTCAAGCATTTCATCTGTCCGCTTTCTACACCTCGGCGCATCTTTGCCCATGAATCGCAAATTCAGGCCCATAAAGCGCCAGAATCAACGCAGATTCATAGCCGCCAGGGGTCCGTGGCGTGTATGGCGCCTGGATAAAACTGGAGCACTGGTCCATTTCATCACTTCAGGCCTGAGTAGGCCATGTGTATTCATATCATGTGTGCACATGCATGCACGCGTACTATGTCCGGTACTGTAATGCACATATAGTGTGTATAATCTTTGCAATATGTACCCTGATTATAACATTGTAATAAAAACAAATTAAAGGTCATAATTATTATTTACTGCCCTTTGGTCAATCCACTGCTGGATGAAGGCATCTCCACAACATTGTCGGCCATGAAAGACATCTGACCATACTTCACCACGCTGGTCAGTGCGGGTTGGTGAAGTTACAGTGCGTAGATTTTAATCAACTCATTTCCTACTTGGGAGACTTCACGCACTCTTGAGTAAAAATAAGTTACAGCTGAAAAGTCAATTGCTTTGCATTTTTTCTCTCACAATTTCTGATTAATATCTTGAAAGTTATAATGAACAGGCTTTTTACATATAGACGTAAACGATCTGCAATAACATAACCGCGGGGACCCTTAAGTCCTGCTGACATTTGAGAAGCTGCTCGGGCATTGAAATATTTCCAGCAGAGCCATCGAGCCTAGCCGGGGCAACGTCTCCTCCAGCTGCTGACCCGCGGCCGGGTCTGGCTCCCACGTGGGAGAGAGAGCGCGCAACAGAGCCAGAGAGGTGATTTCCGAAGATGACCAAACTGTAGAGCGTGATCCCCGCAGATGCTACGCATGTGCCTTGAAGTATGGGGAAGAGGTGGAGGAGGGGGATGGGGGGCAGG
>NW_024705746.1:0-25211 GCF_018977255.1 Callorhinchus milii | reverse complement strand
TGCCCTATTCATAATAATCTCAAAAATATATTCTTCTAGGCATCACATTTCTTAAATGCATCAACATTTTTATAGATTTCTGTGAATTTGCCAGTGGGATTGGAAACTTAACAAATCCCGTAGAGGAATATGGCGCCATGGCTTAGTTGGTAAAGCGCCTGTCTAGTAAACAGGAGATCCTGGGTTCAAATCCCAGTGGTGCCTCATTGAGATATTTTATGGTATTATTCTGCATGAGTGCATTACGGGTTAATAATGCAAGTAACTACCTGGTAATTGAGTTTGACATTAATAGAAGTGTTAAGGAGACTTGTTTTCCATCACAACATTAAATGGGTGCCAAGTTCAAATCCTGTGCTTGATTTATTTAAAAAAATGAAAATGTAAGTTTTTGTTTTGGAACATAAACGTTTGCATTTCCAATGCGACCGTATTTTCAGATTTCGCAATTAATATTCAATATCCATATATATACTTGTGAATTAAACAAGCCGATTGCAACTATTCATGTGGAGAACGACAAATCGAGGTCGTAGCTAATGCGCGACAGACATACAGACGTACAAATAATCCCGGTGGGCAGTGTGGAACTGTTGTTCCTACCTGTAATAGCGTTTCACCTTCAGGATTCAGCAAACTCACATCTGAATTACGGTAATCGTTTGATCAATCACAGTGCAGTGTAATTTCTCAGCATTCCATTTCTTAAAGGTGCTAAATTGTGATATAATCCCAATCAGTGACATAAAATGGCTTCTCGAGATTTCACTCTAAAAAGAGCAAATCGACAAGGATGGGATTCGAACCCATGCGTGCAGAGCACAATGGATTAGCAGTCCATCGCCTTAACCACTCGGCCACCTTGTCACATGTTGCCATGATTAATAACTAATCTCAAAAATATATGCGTTCTAGGCATCACATTTCTTGAATGCATCAACATTTTTATCGAGTTTCTGTGAATTGCCAGTGGGATTGGAAACTTAACAAATTCCGTAGAGGAATATGGCGCCATGGCTTAGTTGGTAAAGCGCCTGTCTAGTAAACAGGAGATCCTGGGTTCAAATCCCAGTGGTGCCTCATTGAGATATTTTATGGTATTATTGTGCATGAGTGCATTACGGGTTAATAATCCAAGTAACTACCTGGTAATTGAGTTTGACTTTAATAGAAGTGTTAAGGAGACTTGTTTTCCATCACAACATTAAATGGGTGCCAAGTTCAAATCCTGTACTTGATTTATTTTAGAAATTGAAAATGTAAGTTTTTGTTTTGGAACATAAACGTTTGCATTTCCCAATGCGACCGTATTTTGAGATTTCGCAATTAATATTCAATATCCAAATATATACTTGTGAAGTAAACAAGCCGATTGCAACTATTCATGTGGAGAACGATGGATTAACACGTTCCTTCGGAGTGGGCAGGTAGGAACCTGGTTGGACAGCGCATTCGTGCGATCTGTGTCACGTGGCGCAAGCGGCGCGTCACGTGGTGCTGAGCCCGCCCGAAGCGCTCTATGAAATACAAATCGAGGGCGTGGCTATGCGCCACAGACGTACAGACGGACAAATAATCCCTGGTGGGCAGTGTGGAACTGTTGTTCCTACCTGTAATAGCGTTTCACCTTCAGGATTCAGCAAACTCACATCTGAATTACGGTAATCGTTTGATCAATCACAGTGCAGTGTAGTTTCTCAGCATTCCATTTCTTAAAGGTGCTAAATTTGTGATATATCCACAATCAGTGACATCAAAAATGGCTTCTCGAGATTTCACTCTAAAAAGAGCAAATCGACAAGGATGGGATTCGAACCCATGCGTGCAGAGCACAATGGATTAGCAGTCCATCGCCTTAACCACTCGGCCACCTTGTCACATGTTGCCATGATTAATAACTAATCTCAAAAATATATGCGTTCGAGGCATCACATTTCTTGAATGCATCAACATTTTTATCGGAGTTTCTGTGAATTTGCCAGTGGGATTGGAAACTTAACAAATTCCGTAGAGGAATATGGCGCCATGGCTTAGTTGGTAAAGCGCCTGTCTAGTAAACAGGAGATCCTGGGTTCAAATCCCAGTGGTGCCTCATTGAGATATTTTATGGTATTATTCTGCATGAGTGCATTACGGGTTAATAATCCAAGTAACTACCTGGTAATTGAGTTTGACTTTAATAGAAGTGTTAAGGAGACTTGTTTTTCCATCACAACATTAAATGGGTGCCAAGTTCAAATCCTGTGCTTGATTTATTTTAGAAATTGAAAATGTAAGTTTTTTGTTTTGGAACATAAACGTTTGCATTTCCCAATGCGACCGTATTTTGAGATTTCGCAATTAATATTCAATATCCAATATATACTTGTGAAGTAAACAAGCCGATTGCAACTATTCATGTGGAGAACGATGGATTAACACGTTCCTTCGGAGTGGGCAGGTAGGAACCTGGTGGACAGCGCATTCGTGCGATCTGTGTCACGTGGCGCAAGCGGCGCGTCACGTGGTGCTGAGCCCGCCCGAAGCGCTCTATGAAATACAAATCGAGGGCGTGGCTATGCGCCACAGACGTACAGACGGACAAATAATCCCTGGTGGGCAGTGTGGAACTGTTGTTCCTACCTGTAATAGCGTTTCACCTTCAGGATTCAGCAAACTCACATCTGAATTACGGTAATCGTTTGATCAATCACAGTGCAGTGTAGTTTCTCAGCATTCCCATTTCTTAAAGGTGCTAAATTTGTGATATAATCCACAATCAGTGACATCAAAAATGGCTTCTCGAGATTTCACTCTAAAAAGAGCAAATCGACAAGGATGGGATTCGAACCCATGCGTGCAGAGCACAATGGATTAGCAGTCCATCGCCTTAACCACTCGGCCACCTTGTCACATGTTGCCATGATTATAACTAATCTCAAAAATATATCTTCTAGGCATCACATTTCTTGAATGCATCAACATTTTTATCGGAGTTTCTGTGAATTTGCCAGTGGGATTGGAAACTTAACAAATTCCGCAGAGGAATATGGCGCCATGGCTTAGTTGGTAAAGCGCCTGTCTAGTAAACAGGAGATCCTGGGTTCAAATCCCAGTGGTGCCTCATTGAGATATTTTATGGTATTATTCTGCATGAGTGCATTACGGGTTAATAATGCAAGTAACTACCTGGTAATTGAGTTTGACATTAATAGAAGTGTTAAGGAGACTTGTTTTTCCATCACAACATTAAATGGGTGCCAAGTTCAAATCCTGTGCTTGATTTATTTTAAAAAATTGAAAATGTAAGTTTTTGTTTTGGAACATAAACGTTTGCATTTCCCAATGCGACCGTATTTTGAGATTTCGCAATTAATATTCAATATCCATATATATACTTGTGAAGTAAACAAGCCGATTGCAACTATTCATGTGGAGAACGAGGATAACACGTTTTCGGTGGCAGGTAGGAACCTGTGGACAGGATTCGGCGATCTGGTCACGTGGGCAACGCCGTCACTGGTGCGAGCCCGGAAGCCCTATGATCAATCAGGCGGCTATGCCCACAGACTACAGACGGACAATAATCCCTGGTGGGCAGTGTGGAACTGTTGTTCCTACCTGTAATAGCGTTTCACCTTCAGGATTCAGCAAACTCACATCTGAATTACGGTAATCGTTTGATCAATCACAGTGCAGTGTATTTCTCAGCATTCCATTTCTTAAAGGTGCTAAATTTGTGATATAATCCACAATCAGTGACATCAAAAATGGCTTCTCGAGATTTCACTCTAAAAAGAGCAAATCGACAAGGATGGGATTCGAACCCATGCGTGCAGAGCACAATGGATTAGCAGTCCATCGCCTTAACCACTCGGCCACCTTGTCACATGTTGCCATGATTAATAACTAATCTCAAAAATATATGCGTTCGAGGCATCACATTTCTTGAATGCATCAACATTTTTATCGGAGTTTCTGTGAATTTGCCAGTGGGATTGGAAACTTAAAAATTCCGTAGAGGAATATGGCGCCATGGCTTAGTTGGTAAAGCGCCTGTCTAGTAAACAGGAGATCCTGGGTTCAAATCCCAGTGGTGCCTCATTGAGATATTTTATGGTATTATTCTGCATGAGTGCATTACGGGTTAATAATGCAAGTAACTACCTGGTAATTGAGTTTGACATTAATAGAAGTGTTAAGGAGACTTGTTTTTCCATCACAACATTAAATGGGTGCCAAGTTCAAATCCTGTGCTTGATTTATTTAAAAAATTGAAAATGTAAGTTTTTGTTTTGGAACATAAACGTTTGCATTTCCCAATGCGACCGTATTTTCAGATTTCGCAATTAATATTCAATATCCATATATATACTTGTGAATTAAACAAGCCGATTGCAACTATTCATGTGGAGAACGACAAATCGAGGTCGTAGCTATGCGCGACAGACATACAGATGTACAAATAATCCCCTGGTGGGCAGTGTGGAACTGTTGTTCCTACCTGTAATAGCGTTTCACCTTCAGGATTCAGCAAACTCACATCTGAATTACGGTAATCGTTTGATCAATCACAGTGCAGTGTATTTTTCAGCATTCCATTTCTTAAAGGTGCTAAATTTGTGATATAATCCCAATCAGTGACATAAAAATGGCTTCTCGAGATTTCACTCTAAAAAGAGCAAATCGACAAGGATGGGATTCGAACCCATGCGTGCAGAGCACAATGGATTAGCAGTCCATCGCCTTAACCACTCGGCCACCTTGTCACATGTTGCCATGATTAATAACTAATCTCAAAAATATATGCGTTCTAGGCATCACATTTCTTGAATGCATCAACATTTTTATCGGAGTTTCTGTGAATTTGCCAGTGGGATTGGAAACTTAACAAATTCCGTAGAGGAATATGGCGCCATGGCTTAGTTGGTAAAGCGCCTGTCTAGTAAACAGGAGATCCTGGGTTCAAATCCCAGTGGTGCCTCATTGAGATATTTTATGGTATTATTGTGCATGAGTGCATTACGGGTTAATAATCCAAGTAACTACCTGGTAATTGAGTTTGACTTTAATAGAAGTGTTAAGGAGACTTGTTTTTCCATCACAACATTAAATGGGTGCCAAGTTCAAATCCTGTACTTGATTTATTTTAGAAATTGAAAATGTAAGTTTTTGTTTTGGAACATAAACGTTTGCATTTCCCAATGCGACCGTATTTTGAGATTTCGCAATTAATATTCAATATCCAAATATATACTTGTGAAGTAAACAAGCCGATTGCAACTATTCATGTGGAGAACGATGGATTAACACGTTCCTTCGGAGTGGGCAGGTAGGAACCTGGTTGGACAGCGCATTCGTGCGATCTGTGTCACGTGGCGCAAGCGGCGCGTCACGTGGTGCTGAGCCCGCCGAAGCGCTCTATGAAATACAAATCGAGGGCGTGGCTATGTGCCACAGACGTACAGACGGACAAATAATCCCTGGTGGCAGTGTGGAACTGTTGTTCCTACCTGTAATAGCGTTTCACCTTCAGGATTCAGCAAACTCACATCTGAATTACGGTAATCGTTTGATCAATCACAGTGCAGTGTAGTTCTCAGCATTCCATTTCTTAAAGGTGCTAAATTTGTGATATAATCCACAATCAGTGACATCAAAAATGGCTTCTCGAGATTTCACTCTAAAAAGAGCAAATCGACAAGGATGGGATTCGAACCCATGCGTGCAGAGCACAATGGATTAGCAGTCCATCGCCTTAACCACTCGGCCACCTTGTCACATGTTGCCATGATTAATAACTAATCTCAAAAATATATGCGTTCTAGGCATCACATTTCTTGAATGCATCAACATTTTTATCGGAGTTTCTGTGAATTTGCCAGTGGGATTGGAAACTTAACAAATTCCGTAGAGGAATATGGCGCCATGGCTTAGTTGGTAAAGCGCCTGTCTAGTAAACAGGAGATCCTGGTTCAAATCCCAGTGGTGCCTCATTGAGATATTTATGGTATTATTCTGCATGAGTGCATTACGGGTTAATAATGCAAGTAACTACCTGGTAATTGAGTTTGACATTAATAGAAGTGTTAAGGAGACTTGTTTTTCCATCACAACATTAAATGGGTGCCAAGTTCAAATCCTGTGCTTGATTTATTTTAGAAATTGAAAATGTAAGTTTTTGTTTTGGAACATAAACGTTTGCATTTCCCAATGCGACCGTATTTTGAGATTTCGCAATTAATATTCAATATCCATATATATACTTGTGAAGTAAACAAGCCGATTGCAACTATTCATGTGGAGAACGATGGATTACACGTTCCTTCGGAGTGGGCAGGTAGGAACCTGGTTGGACAGCGCATTCGTGCGATCTGTGTCACGTGGCGCAGCGGCGCGTCAGTGGTGCTGAGCCGCCCGAAGCGCTCTATGAAATACAAATCGAGGGCGTGGCTATGCGCACAGACTACAGACGGACAAATAATCCCTGGTGGGCAGTGTGGAACTGTTGTTCCTACCTGTAATAGCGTTTCACCTTCAGGATTCAGCAAACTCACATCTGAATTACGGTAATCGTTTGATCAATCACAGTGCAGTGTAGTTTCTCAGCATTCCATTTCTTAAAGGTGCTAAATTTGTGATATAATCCACAATCAGTGACATCAAAAATGGCTTCTCGAGATTTCACTCTAAAAAGAGCAAATCGACAAGGATGGGATTCGAACCCATGCGTGCAGAGCACAATGGATTAGCAGTCCATCGCCTTAACCACTCGGCCACCTTGTCACATGTTGCCCTGATTAATAACTAATCTCAAAAATATATGCGTTCTAGGCATCACATTTCTTAATGCATCAACATTTTTATCGGAGTTTCTGTGAATTTGCCAGTGGGATTGGAAACTTAACAAATTCCGTAGAGGAATATGGCGCCATGGCTTAGTTGGTAAAGCGCCTGTCTAGTAAACAGGAGATCCTGGGTTCAAATCCCAGTGGTGCCTCATTGAGATATTTTATGGTATTATTCTGCATGAGTGCATTACGGGTTAATAATGCAAGTAACTACCTGGTAATTGAGTTTGACATTAATAGAAGTGTTAAGGAGACTTGTTTTTCCATCACAACATTAAATGGGTGCCAAGTTCAAATCCTGTGCTTGATTTATTTAAAAAATGAAAATGTAAGTTTTTGTTTTGGAACATAAACGTTTGCATTTCCCAATGCGACCGTATTTTCAGATTTCGCAATTAATATTCAATATCCATATATATACTTGTGAATTAAACAAGCCGATTGCAACTATTCATGTGGAGAACGACAAATCGAGGTCGTAGCTATGCGCGACAGACATACAGACGTACAAATAATCCCGGTGGGCAGTGTGGAACTGTTGTTCCTACCTGTAATAGCGTTTCACCTTCAGGATTCAGCAAACTCACATCTGAATTACGGTAATCGTTTGATCAATCACAGTGCAGTGTATTTCTCAGCATTCCATTTCTTAAAGGTGCTAAATTTGTGATATAATCCCAATCAGTGACATCAAAAATGGCTTCTCGAGATTTCACTCTAAAAAGAGCAAATCGACAAGGATGGGATTCGAACCCATGCGTGCAGAGCACAATGGATTAGCAGTCCATCGCCTTAACCACTCGGCCACCTTGTCACATGTTGCCATGATTAATAACTAATCTCAAAATATATGCGTTCTAGGCATCACATTTCTTGAATGCATCAACATTTTTATCGGAGTTTCTGTGAATTTGCCAGTGGGATTGGAAACTTAACAAATTCCGTAGAGGAATATGGCGCCATGGCTTAGTTGGTAAAGCGCCTGTCTAGTAAACAGGAGATCCTGGGTTCAAATCCCAGTGGTGCCTCATTGAGATATTTTATGGTATTATTGTGCATGAGTGCATTACGGGTTAATAATCCAAGTAACTACCTGGTAATTGAGTTTGACTTTAATAGAAGTGTTAAGGAGACTTGTTTTTCCATCACAACATTAAATGGGTGCCAAGTTCAAATCCTGTACTTGATTTATTTTAGAAATTGAAAATGTAAGTTTTTGTTTTGGAACATAAACGTTTGCATTTCCCAATGCGACCGTATTTTGAGATTTCGCAATTAATATTCAATATCCAAATATATACTTGTGAAGTAAACAAGCCGATTGCAACTATTCATGTGGAGAACGATGGATTAACACGTTCCTTCGGAGTGGGCAGGTAGGACCTGGTTGGACAGCGCATTCGTGCGATCTGTGTCACGTGGCGCAAGCGGCGCGTCACGTGGTGCTGAGCCGCCCGAAGCGCTCTATGAAATACAAATCGAGGCGTGGCTATGCGCCACAGACGTACAGACGGACAAATAATCCCTGGTGGGCAGTGTGGAACTGTTGTTCCTACCTGTAATAGCGTTTCACCTTCAGGATTCAGCAAACTCACATCTGAATTACGGTAATCGTTTGATCAATCACAGTGCAGTGTAGTTTCTCAGCATTCCATTTCTTAAAGGTGCTAAATTTGTGATATAATCCACAATCAGTGACATCAAAAATGGCTTCTCGAGATTTCACTCTAAAAAGAGCAAATCGACAAGGATGGGATTCGAACCCATGCGTGCAGAGCACAATGGATTAGCAGTCCATCGCCTTAACCACTCGGCCACCTTGTCACATGTTGCCATGATTAATAACTAATCTCAAAAATATATGCGTTCGAGGCATCACATTTCTTGAATGCATTAACATTTTTATCGGAGTTTCTGTGAATTTGCCAGTGGGATTGGAAACTTAACAAATTCCGCAGAGGAATATGGCGCCATGGCTTAGTTGGTAAAGCGCCTGTCTAGTAAACAGGAGATCCTGGGTTCAAATCCAGTGGTGCCTCATTGAGATATTTTATGGTATTATTCTGCATGAGTGCATTACGGGTTAATAATGCAAGTAACTACCTGGTAATGAGTTTGACATTAATAGAAGTGTTAAGGAGACTTGTTTTTCCATCACAACATTAAATGGGTGCCAAGTTCAAATCCTCTGCTTGATTTATTTTTAGAAATTGAAAATGTAAGTTTTTGTTTTGGAACATAAACGTTTGCATTTCCCAATGCGACCGTATTTTGAGATTTCGCAATTAATATTCAATATCCATATATATACTTGTGAAGTAAACAAGCCGATTGCAACTATTCATGTGGAGAACGATGGATTAACACGTTCCTTCGGAGTGGGCAGGTAGGAACCTGGTTGGACAGCGCATTCGTGCGATCTGTGTCACGTGGCGCAAGCGGCGCGTCACGTGGTGCTGAGCCCGCCCGAAGCGCTCTATGAAATACAAATCGAGGGCGTGGCTATGCGCCACAGACTACAGACGGACAAATAATCCCTGGTGGGCAGTGTGGAACTGTTGTTCCTACCTGTAATAGCGTTTCACCTTCAGGATTCAGCAAACTCACATCTGAATTACGGTAATCGTTTGATCAATCACAGTGCAGTGTAGTTTCTCAGCATTCCATTTCTTAAAGGTGCTAAATTTGTGATATAATCCACAATCAGTGACATCAAAATGGCTTCTCGAGATTTCACTCTAAAAGAGCAAATCGACAAGGATGGGATTCGAACCCATGCGTGCAGAGCACAATGGATTAGCAGTCCATCGCCTTAACCACTCGGCCACCTTGTCACATGTTGCCTGATTATAACTAATCTCAAAAATATATTCTTCTAGGCATCACATTTCTTAATGCATCAACATTTTTATAGGAGTTTCTGTGAATTTGCCAGTGGGATTGGAAACTTAACAAATTCCCGTAGAGGAATATGGCGCCATGGCTTAGTTGGTAAAGCGCCTGTCTAGTAAACAGGAGATCCTGGGTTCAAATCCCAGTGGTGCCTCATTGAGATATTTTATGGTATTATTCTGCATGAGTGCATTACGGGTTAATAATGCAAGTAACTACCTGGTAATTGAGTTTGACATTAATAGAAGTGTTAAGGAGACTTGTTTTTCCATCACAACATTAAATGGGTGCCAAGTTCAAATCCTGTGCTTGATTTATTTAAAAAAATGAAAATGTAAGTTTTTGTTTTGGAACATAAACGTTTGCATTTCCCAATGCGACCGTATTTTCAGATTTCGCAATTAATATTCAATATCCATATATATACTTGTGAATTAAACAAGCCGATTGCAACTATTCATGTGGAGAACGACAAATCGAGGTCGTAGCTATGCGCGACAGACATACAGACGTACAAATAATCCCTGTGGGCAGTGTGGAACTGTTGTTCCTACCTGTAATAGCGTTTCACCTTCAGGATTCAGCAAACTCACATCTGAATTACGGTAATCGTTTGATCAATCACAGTGCAGTGTATTTCTCAGCATTCCATTTCTTAAAGGTGCTAAATTTGTGATATAATCCCCAATCAGTGACATCAAAAATGGCTTCTCGAGATTTCACTCTAAAAAGAGCAAATCGACAAGGATGGGATTCGAACCCATGCGTGCAGAGCACAATGGATTAGCAGTCCATCGCCTTAACCACTCGGCCACCTTGTCACATGTTGCCATGATTAATAACTAATCTCAAAAATATATGCGTTCTAGGCATCACATTTCTTGAATGCATCAACATTTTTATCGGAGTTTCTGTGAATTTGCCAGTGGGATTGGAAACTTAACAAATTCCGTAGAGGAATATGGCGCCATGGCTTAGTTGGTAAAGCGCCTGTCTAGTAAACAGGAGATCCTGGGTTCAAATCCCAGTGGTGCCTCATTGAGATATTTTATGGTATTATTCTGCATGAGTGCATTACGGGTTAATAATCCAAGTAACTACCTGGTAATTGAGTTTGACTTTAATAGAAGTGTTAAGGAGACTTGTTTTTCCATCACAACATTAAATGGGTGCCAAGTTCAAATCCTGTGCTTGATTTATTTTAGAAATTGAAAATGTAAGTTTTTGTTTTGGAACATAAACGTTTGCATTTCCCAATGCGACCGTATTTTGAGATTTCGCAATTAATATTCAATATCCATATATATACTTGTGAAGTAAACAAGCCGATTGCAACTATTCATGTGGAGAACGATGATTAACACGTCCTTCGCAGGTACGTTGGCAGCGCCGGACTTGTTTCCTTTCTGGTATGTGGGGGCCAGGGTAGGACCCCATGGTGGGGTTGCGGAACCCCCCACAGCCCGGCATTCGGTGCCGATCCTGGTGCTGTGTCACGTGGCGCAAGCGGCGCGTCACGTGGTGCTGAGCCCGCCCGAAGCGCTCTATGAAATACAAATCGAGGCGTGCTATGCGCACAGACTAAGACGGACAAATAATCCCTGGTGGGCAGTGTGGAACTGTTGTTCCTACCTGTAATAGCGTTTCACCTTCAGGATTCAGCAAACTCACATCTGAATTACGGTAATCGTTTGATCAATCACAGTGCAGTGTATTTCTCAGCATTCCATTTCTTAAAGGTGCTAAATTTGTGATATAATCCCAATCAGTGACATCAAAAATGGCTTCTCGAGATTTCACTCTAAAAGAGCAAATCGACAAGGATGGGATTCGAACCCATGCGTGCAGAGCACAATGGATTAGCAGTCCATCGCCTTAACCACTCGGCCACCTTGTCACATGTTGCCATGATTAATAACTAATCTCAAAAATATATGCGTTCGAGGCATCACATTTCTTGAATGCATCAACATTTTTATCGGAGTTTCTGTGAATTTGCCAGTGGGATTGGAAACTTAACAAATTCCGTAGAGGAATATGGCGCCATGGCTTAGTTGGTAAAGCGCCTGTCTAGTAAACAGGAGATCCTGGGTTCAAATCCCAGTGGTGCCTCATTGAGATATTTTATGGTATTATTCTGCATGAGTGCATTACGGGTTAATAATCCAAGTAACTACCTGGTAATTGAGTTTGACTTTAATAGAAGTGTTAAGGAGACTTGTTTTTCCATCACAACATTAAATGGGTGCCAAGTTCAAATCCTGTGCTTGATTTATTTTAGAAATTGAAAATGTAAGTTTTTGTTTTGGAACATAAACGTTTGCATTTCCCAATGCGACCGTATTTTGAGATTTCGCAATTAATATTCAATATCCATATATATACTTGTGAAGTAAACAAGCCGATTGCAACTATTCATGTGGAGAACGATGGATTAACACGTTCTTCGGAGTGGGCAGTAGGAACTGGTGGACAGCGCATTCGTGCGATCGTGTCAGTGGCGCAAGCGGCGCGTCACGTGGTGCTGGCCCGCCGAAGCGCTCTATGAAATACAAATCGAGGGCGTGCTATGCGCACAGACATACAGACGTACAAATAATCCCTGGTGGGCAGTGTGGAACTGTTGTTCCTACCTGTAATAGCGTTTCACCTTCAGGATTCAGCAAACTCACATCTGAATTACGGTAATCGTTTGATCAATCACAGTGCAGTGTATTTCTCAGCATTCCATTTCTTAAAGGTGCTAAATTTGTGATATAATCCCAATCAGTGACATCAAAAATGGCTTCTCGAGATTTCACTCTAAAAAGAGCAAATCGACAAGGATGGGATTCGAACCCATGCGTGCAGAGCACAATGGATTAGCAGTCCATCGCCTTAACCACTCGGCCACCTTGTCACATGTTGCCATGATTAATAACTAATCTCAAAAATATATGCGTTCTAGGCATCACATTTCTTGAATGCATCAACATTTTATCGGAGTTTCTGTGAATTTGCCAGTGGGATTGGAAACTTAACAAATTCCCGTAGAGGAATATGGCGCCATGGCTTAGTTGGTAAAGCGCCTGTCTAGTAAACAGGAGATCCTGGGTTCAAATCCCAGTGGTGCCTCATTGAGATATTTTATGGTATTATTCTGCATGAGTGCATTACGGGTTAATAATCCAAGTAACTACCTGGTAATTGAGTTTGACTTTAATAGAAGTGTTAAGGAGACTTGTTTTTCCATCACAACATTAAATGGGTGCCAAGTTCAAATCCTGTGCTTGATTTATTTTTAGAAATTGAAAATGTAAGTTTTTGTTTTGGAACATAAACGTTTGCATTTCCCAATGCGACCGTATTTTGAGATTTCGCAATTAATATTCAATATCCATATATATACTTGTGAAGTAAACAAGCCGATTGCAACTATTCATGTGGAGAACGATGGATTACACGTTCCTTCGGAGTGGGCAGGTAGGACTGGTTGGACAGCGCATTCGTGCGATCGTGTCACGTGGCGCAAGCGGCGGTCACGTGGTGCTGAGCCCGCCCGAAGCGCTCTATGAAATACAAATCGAGGGCGTGCTATGCGCGACAGACATACAGACGGACAAATAATCCCTGGTGGGCAGTGTGGAACTGTTGTTCCTACCTGTAATAGCGTTTCACCTTCAGGATTCAGCAAACTCACATCTGAATTACGGTAATCGTTTGATCAATCACAGTGCAGTGTATTTCTCAGCATTCCATTTCTTAAAGGTGCTAAATTGTGATATAATCCCAATCAGTGACATCAAAAATGGCTTCTCGAGATTTCACTCTAAAAAGAGCAAATCGACAAGGATGGGATTCGAACCCATGCGTGCAGAGCACAATGGATTAGCAGTCCATCGCCTTAACCACTCGGCCACCTTGTCACATGTTGCCATGATTAATAACTAATCTCAAAAATATATGCGTTCTAGGCATCACATTTCTTGAATGCATCAACATTTTTATCGGAGTTTCTGTGAATTTGCCAGTGGGATTGGAAACTTAACAAATTCCGTAGAGGAATATGGCGCCATGGCTTAGTTGGTAAAGCGCCTGTCTAGTAAACAGGAGATCCTGGGTTCAAATCCCAGTGGTGCCTCATTGAGATATTTTATGGTATTATTCTGCATGAGTGCATTACGGGTTAATAATGCAAGTAACTACCTGGTAATTGAGTTTGACATTAATAGAAGTGTTAAGGAGACTTGTTTTTCCATCACAACATTAAATGGGTGCCAAGTTCAAATCCTGTGCTTGATTTATTTTAGAAATTGAAAATGTAAGTTTTTGTTTTGGAACATAAACGTTTGCATTTCCCAATGCGACCGTATTTTCAGATTTCGCAATTAATATTCAATATCCATATATATACTTGTGAATTAAACAAGCCGATTGCAACTATTCATGTGGAGAACGACAAATCGAGGTCGTAGCTATTGCGCGACAGACATACAGACGTACAAATAATCCCTGGTGGGCAGTGTGGAACTGTTGTTCCTACCTGTAATAGCGTTTCACCTTCAGGATTCAGCAAACTCACATCTGAATTACGGTAATCGTTTGATCAATCACAGTGCAGTGTATTTCTCAGCATTCCATTTCTTAAAGGTGCTAAATTTGTGATATAATCCCAATCAGTGACATCAAAAATGGCTTCTCGAGATTTCACTCTAAAAAGAGCAAATCGACAAGGATGGGATTCGAACCCATGCGTGCAGAGCACAATGGATTAGCAGTCCATCGCCTTAACCACTCGGCCACCTTGTCACATGTTGCCATGATTAATAACTAATCTCAAAAATATATGCGTTCTAGGCATCACATTTCTTGAATGCATCAACATTTTTATCGGAGTTTCTGTGAATTTGCCAGTGGGATTGGAAACTTAACAAATTCCGTAGAGGAATATGGCGCCATGGCTTAGTTGGTAAAGCGCCTGTCTAGTAAACAGGAGATCCTGGGTTCAAATCCCAGTGGTGCCTCATTGAGATATTTTATGGTATTATTGTGCATGAGTGCATTACGGGTTAATAATCCAAGTAACTACCTGGTAATTGAGTTTGACTTTAATAGAAGTGTTAAGGAGACTTGTTTTTCCATCACAACATTAAATGGGTGCCAAGTTCAAATCCTGTACTTGATTTATTTTAGAAATTGAAAATGTAAGTTTTTGTTTTGGAACATAAACGTTTGCATTTCCCAATGCGACCGTATTTTGAGATTTCGCAATTAATATTCAATATCCAATATATACTTGTGAAGTAAACAAGCCGATTGCAACTATTCATGTGGAGAACGATGGATTAACACGTTCCTTCGGAGTGGGCAGGTAGGAACTGGTTGGACAGCGCATTCGTGCGATCGTGTCACGTGGCGCAAGCGGCGCGTCACGTGGTGCTGAGCCCGCCCGAAGCGCTCTATGAAATACAAATCGAGGGCGTGGCTATGCGCACAGACGTACAGACGGACAAATAATCCCTGGTGGGCAGTGTGGAACTGTTGTTCCTACCTGTAATAGCGTTTCACCTTCAGGATTCAGCAAACTCACATCTGAATTACGGTAATCGTTTGATCAATCACAGTGCAGTGTAGTTTCTCAGCATTCCATTTCTTAAAGGTGCTAAATTTGTGATATAATCCACAATCAGTGACATCAAAAATGGCTTCTCGAGATTTCACTCTAAAAAGAGCAAATCGACAAGGATGGGATTCGAACCCATGCGTGCAGAGCACAATGGATTAGCAGTCCATCGCCTTAACCACTCGGCCACCTTGTCACATGTTGCCATGATTAATAACTAATCTCAAAAATATATGCGTTCTAGGCATCACATTTCTTGAATGCATCAACATTTTTATCGGAGTTTCTGTGAATTTGCCAGTGGGATTGGAAACTTAACAAATTCCGTAGAGGAATATGGCGCCATGGCTTAGTTGGTAAAGCGCCTGTCTAGTAAACAGGAGATCCTGGGTTCAAATCCCAGTGGTGCCTCATTGAGATATTTTATGGTATTATTCTGCATGAGTGCATTACGGGTTAATAATGCAAGTAACTACCTGGTAATTGAGTTTGACATTAATAGAAGTGTTAAGGAGACTTGTTTTTCCATCACAACATTAAATGGGTGCCAAGTTCAAATCCTGTGCTTGATTTATTTTAGAAATTGAAATGTAAGTTTTTGTTTTGGAACATAAACGTTTGCATTTCCCAATGCGACCGTATTTTGAGATTTCGCAATTAATATTCAATATCCATATATATACTTGTGAAGTAAACAAGCCGATTGCAACTATTCATGTGGAGAACGATGGATTAACACGTTCCTTCGGAGTGGGCAGGTAGGAACCTGGTTGGACAGCGCATTCGTGCGATCTGTGTCACGTGGCGCAAGCGGCGCGTCACGTGGTGCTGAGCCCGCCCGAAGCGCTCTATGAAATACAAATCGAGGGCGTGGCTATGCGCCACAGACGTACAGACGGACAAATAATCCCTGGTGGGCAGTGTGGAACTGTTGTTCCTACCTGTAATAGCGTTTCACCTTCAGGATTCAGCAAACTCACATCTGAATTACGGTAATCGTTTGATCAATCACAGTGCAGTGTAGTTTCTCAGCATTCCATTTCTTAAAGGTGCTAAATTTGTGATATAATCCACAATCAGTGACATCAAAAATGGCTTCTCGAGATTTCACTCTAAAAAGAGCAAATCGACAAGGATGGGATTCGAACCCATGCGTGCAGAGCACAATGGATTAGCAGTCCATCGCCTTAACCACTCGGCCACCTTGTCACATGTTGCCCTGATTAATAACTAATCTCAAAAATATATTCCTTCTAGGCATCACATTTCTTGAATGCATCAACATTTTTATCGGAGTTTCTGTGAATTTGCCAGTGGGATTGGAAACTTAACAAATTCCGTAGAGGAATATGGCGCCATGGCTTAGTTGGTAAAGCGCCTGTCTAGTAAACAGGAGATCCTGGGTTCAAATCCCAGTGGTGCCTCATTGAGATATTTTATGGTATTATTCTGCATGAGTGCATTACGGGTTAATAATGCAAGTAACTACCTGGTAATTGAGTTTGACATTAATAGAAGTGTTAAGGAGACTTGTTTTTCCATCACAACATTAAATGGGTGCCAAGTTCAAATCCTGTGCTTGATTTATTTAAAAATGAAAATGTAAGTTTTTGTTTTGGAACATAAACGTTTGCATTTCCCAATGCGACCGTATTTTCAGATTTCGCAATTAATATTCAATATCCATATATATACTTGTGAATTAAACAAGCCGATTGCAACTATTCATGTGGAGAACGACAAATCGAGGTCGTAGCTATGCGCGACAGACATACAGACGTACAAATAATCCCCGGTGGGCAGTGTGGAACTGTTGTTCCTACCTGTAATAGCGTTTCACCTTCAGGATTCAGCAAACTCACATCTGAATTACGGTAATCGTTTGATCAATCACAGTGCAGTGTAATTTCTCAGCATTCCATTTCTTAAAGGTGCTAAATTTGTGATATAATCCCAATCAGTGACATCAAAATGGCTTCTCGAGATTTCACTCTAAAAAGAGCAAATCGACAAGGATGGGATTCGAACCCATGCGTGCAGAGCACAATGGATTAGCAGTCCATCGCCTTAACCACTCGGCCACCTTGTCACATGTTGCCATGATTAATAACTAATCTCAAAAATATATGCGTTCTAGGCATCACATTTCTTGAATGCATCAACATTTTTATCGGAGTTTCTGTGAATTTGCCAGTGGGATTGGAAACTTAACAAATTCCGTAGAGGAATATGGCGCCATGGCTTAGTTGGTAAAGCGCCTGTCTAGTAAACAGGAGATCCTGGGTTCAAATCCCAGTGGTGCCTCATTGAGATATTTTATGGTATTATTCTGCATGAGTGCATTACGGGTTAATAATCCAAGTAACTACCTGGTAATTGAGTTTGACTTTAATAGAAGTGTTAAGGAGACTTGTTTTTCCATCACAACATTAAATGGGTGCCAAGTTCAAATCCTGTGCTTGATTTATTTTAGAAATTGAAATGTAAGTTTTGTTTTGGAACATAAACGTTTGCATTTCCCAATGCGACCGTATTTTGAGATTTCGCAATTAATATTCAATATCCAAATATATACTTGTGAAGTAAACAAGCCGATTGCAACTATTCATGTGGAGAACGATGGATTAACACGTTCCTTCGGAGTGGGCAGGTAGGAACTGGTTGGACAGCGCATTCGTGCGATCTGTGTCACGTGGCGCAAGCGGCGCGTCACGTGGTGCTGAGCCCGCCCGAAGCGCTCTATGAAATACAAATCGAGGGCGTGCTATGCGCACAGACTACAGACGACAAATAATCCCTGGTGGGCAGTGTGGAACTGTTGTTCCTACCTGTAATAGCGTTTCACCTTCAGGATTCAGCAAACTCACATCTGAATTACGGTAATCGTTTGATCAATCACAGTGCAGTGTAGTTTCTCAGCATTCCATTTCTTAAAGGTGCTAAATTTGTGATATAATCCCAATCAGTGACATCAAAAATGGCTTCTCGAGATTTCACTCTAAAAAGAGCAAATCGACAAGGATGGGATTCGAACCCATGCGTGCAGAGCACAATGGATTAGCAGTCCATCGCCTTAACCACTCGGCCACCTTGTCACATGTTGCCATGATTAATAACTAATCTCAAAAATATATGCGTTCGAGGCATCACATTTCTTGAATGCATCAACATTTTTATCGGAGTTTCTGTGAATTTGCCAGTGGGATTGGAAACTTAACAAATTCCGTAGAGGAATATGGCGCCATGGCTTAGTTGGTAAAGCGCCTGTCTAGTAAACAGGAGATCCTGGGTTCAAATCCCAGTGGTGCCTCATTGAGATATTTTATGGTATTATTCTGCATGAGTGCATTACGGGTTAATAATGCAAGTAACTACCTGGTAATTGAGTTTGACATTAATAGAAGTGTTAAGGAGACTTGTTTTTCCATCACAACATTAAATGGGTGCCAAGTTCAAATCCTCTGCTTGATTTATTTTAGAAATTGAAAATGTAAGTTTTTGTTTTGGAACATAAACGTTTGCATTTCCCAATGCGACCGTATTTTGAGATTTCGCAATTAATATTCAATATCCATATATATACTTGTGAAGTAAACAAGCCGATTGCAACTATTCATGTGGAGAACGATGGATTAACACGTTCCTTCGGAGTGGGCAGGTAGGAACCTGGTTGGACAGCGCATTCGTGCGATCTGTGTCACGTGGCGCAAGCGGCGCGTCACGTGGTGCTGAGCCCGCCCGAAGCGCTCTATGAAATACAAATCGAGGGCGTGGCTATGCGCCACAGACGTACAGACGGACAAATAATCCCTGGTGGGCAGTGTGGAACTGTTGTTCCTACCTGTAATAGCGTTTCACCTTCAGGATTCAGCAAACTCACATCTGAATTACGGTAATCGTTTGATCAATCACAGTGCAGTGTAGTTTCTCAGCATTCCATTTCTTAAAGGTGCTAAATTTGTGATATAATCCACAATCAGTGACATCAAAAATGGCTTCTCGAGATTTCACTCTAAAAAGAGCAAATCGACAAGGATGGGATTCGAACCCATGCGTGCAGAGCACAATGGATTAGCAGTCCATCGCCTTAACCACTCGGCCACCTTGTCACATGTTGCCATGATTAATAACTAATCTCAAAAATATATGCGTTCTAGGCATCACATTTCTTAATGCATCAACATTTTTATCGGAGTTTCTGTGAATTTGCCAGTGGGATTGGAAACTTAACAAATTCCGTAGAGGAATATGGCGCCATGGCTTAGTTGGTAAAGCGCCTGTCTAGTAAACAGGAGATCCTGGGTTCAAATCCCAGTGGTGCCTCATTGAGATATTTTATGGTATTATTCTGCATGAGTGCATTACGGGTTAATAATGCAAGTAACTACCTGGTAATTGAGTTTGACATTAATAGAAGTGTTAAGGAGACTTGTTTTTCCATCACAACATTAAATGGGTGCCAAGTTCAAATCCTGTGCTTGATTTATTTTAAAATTGAAAATGTAAGTTTTTGTTTTGGAACATAAACGTTTGCATTTCCCAATGCGACCGTATTTTCAGATTTCGCAATTAATATTCAATATCCATATATATACTTGTGAATTAAACAAGCCGATTGCAACTATTCATGTGGAGAACGACAAATCGAGGTCGTAGCTATGCGCGACAGACATACAGACGTACAAATAATCCCCGGTGGGCAGTGTGGAACTGTTGTTCCTACCTGTAATAGCGTTTCACCTTCAGGATTCAGCAAACTCACATCTGAATTACGGTAATCGTTTGATCAATCACAGTGCAGTGTAATTTCTCAGCATTCCATTTCTTAAAGGTGCTAAATTTGTGATATAATCCCAATCAGTGACATCAAAAATGGCTTCTCGAGATTTCACTCTAAAAAGAGCAAATCGACAAGGATGGGATTCGAACCCATGCGTGCAGAGCACAATGGATTAGCAGTCCATCGCCTTAACCACTCGGCCACCTTGTCACATGTTGCCATGATTAATAACTAATCTCAAAAATATATGCTTCTAGGCATCACATTTCTTGAATGCATCAACATTTTTATCGGAGTTTCTGTGAATTTGCCAGTGGGATTGGAAACTTAACAAATTCCGTAGAGGAATATGGCGCCATGGCTTAGTTGGTAAAGCGCCTGTCTAGTAAACAGGAGATCCTGGGTTCAAATCCCAGTGGTGCCTCATTGAGATATTTTATGGTATTATTCTGCATGAGTGCATTACGGGTTAATAATCCAAGTAACTACCTGGTAATTGAGTTTGACTTTAATAGAAGTGTTAAGGAGACTTGTTTTTCCATCACAACATTAAATGGGTGCCAAGTTCAAATCCTGTGCTTGATTTATTTTAGAAATTGAAAATGTAAGTTTTTGTTTTGGAACATAAACGTTTGCATTTCCCAATGCGACCGTATTTTGAGATTTCGCAATTAATATTCAATATCCATATATATACTTGTGAAGTAAACAAGCCGATTGCAACTATTCATGTGGAGAACGATGGATTAACGTTCCTTCGGAGTGGCAGGTAGGAACTGGTTGGACAGCGCATCGTGCGATCGTGTCACGTGGGCAAGCGGCGTACGTGGTGCTGAGCCGCCGAAGCGCTCTATGAAATACAATCGAGGGCGTGCTATGGCGACAGACTACAGACGACAAATAATCCCTGGTGGGCAGTGTGGAACTGTTGTTCCTACCTGTAATAGCGTTTCACCTTCAGGATTCAGCAAACTCACATCTGAATTACGGTAATCGTTTGATCAATCACAGTGCAGTGTATTTCTCAGCATTCCATTTCTTAAAGGTGCTAAATTTGTGATATAATCCCAATCAGTGACATCAAAAATGGCTTCTCGAGATTTCACTCTAAAAAGAGCAAATCGACAAGGATGGGATTCGAACCCATGCGTGCAGAGCACAATGGATTAGCAGTCCATCGCCTTAACCACTCGGCCACCTTGTCACATGTTGCCATGATTAATAACTAATCTCAAAAATATATGCGTTCAGGCATCACATTTCTTGAATGCATCAACATTTTTATCGGAGTTTCTGTGAATTTGCCAGTGGGATTGGAAACTTAACAAATTCCGTAGAGGAATATGGCGCCATGGCTTAGTTGGTAAAGCGCCTGTCTAGTAAACAGGAGATCCTGGGTTCAAATCCCAGTGGTGCCTCATTGAGATATTTTATGGTATTATTCTGCATGAGTGCATTACGGGTTAATAATCAAGTAACTACCTGGTAATTGAGTTTGACTTTAATAGAAGTGTTAAGGAGACTTGTTTTTCCATCACAACATTAAATGGGTGCCAAGTTCAAATCCTGTGCTTGATTTATTTTTAGAAATTGAAAATGTAAGTTTTTGTTTTGGAACATAAACGTTTGCATTTCCCAATGCGACCGTATTTTGAGATTTCGCAATTAATATTCAATATCCATATATATACTTGTGAAGTAAACAAGCCGATTGCAACTATTCATGTGGAGAACGATGGATTACACGTTCCTTCGGAGTGGGCAGGTAGGAACCTGGTTGGACAGCGCATTCGTGCGATCTGTGTCACGTGGCGCAAGCGGCGCGTCACGTGGTGCTGAGCCCGCCCGAAGCGCTCTATGAAATACAAATCGAGGGCGTGGCTATGCGCCACAGACGTACAGACGGACAAATAATCCCTGGTGGGCCAGTGTGGAACTGTTGTTCCTACCTGTAATAGCGTTTCACCTTCAGGATTCAGCAAACTCACATCTGAATTACGGTAATCGTTTGATCAATCACAGTGCAGTGTAGTTTCTCAGCATTCCATTTCTTAAAGGTGCTAAATTTGTGATATAATCCACAATCAGTGACATCAAAAATGGCTTCTCGAGATTTCACTCTAAAAAGAGCAATCGACAAGGATGGGATTCGAACCCATGCGTGCAGAGCACAATGGATTAGCAGTCCATCGCCTTAACCACTCGGCCACCTTGTCACATGTTGCCATGATTAATAACTAATCTCAAAAATATATGCGTTCTAGGCATCACATTTCTTAAATGCATCAACATTTTTATCGGAGTTTCTGTGAATTTGCCAGTGGGATTGGAAACTTAACAAATTCCGTAGAGGAATATGGCGCCATGGCTTAGTTGGTAAAGCGCCTGTCTAGTAAACAGGAGATCCTGGGTTCAAATCCCAGTGGTGCCTCATTGAGATATTTTATGGTATTATTCTGCATGAGTGCATTACGGGTTAATAATGCAAGTAACTACCTGGTAATTGAGTTTGACATTAATAGAAGTGTTAAGGAGACTTGTTTTTCCATCACAACATTAAATGGGTGCCAAGTTCAAATCCTGTGCTTGATTTATTTAAAAATTGAAAATGTAAGTTTTTGTTTTGGAACATAAACGTTTGCATTTCCCAATGCGACCGTATTTCAGATTTCGCAATTAATATTCAATATCCATATATATACTTGTGAATTAACAAGCCGATTGCAACTATTCATGTGGGAGAACGACAAATCGAGGTCGTAGCTATGCGCGACAGACATACAGACGTACAAATAATCCCCGGTGGGCAGTGTGGAACTGTTGTTCCTACCTGTAATAGCGTTTCACCTTCAGGATTCAGCAAACTCACATCTGAATTACGGTAATCGTTTGATCAATCACAGTGCAGTGTATTTCTCAGCATTCCATTTCTTAAAGGTGCTAAATTTGTGATATAATCCCAATCAGTGACATCAAAAATGGCTTCTCGAGATTTCACTCTAAAAAGAGCAAATCGACAAGGATGGGATTCGAACCCATGCGTGCAGAGCACATGGATTAGCAGTCCATCGCCTTAACCACTCGGCCACCTTGTCACATGTTGCCATGATTAATAACTAATCTCAAAAATATATGCTTCTAGGCATCACATTTCTTGAATGCATCAACATTTTATCGGAGTTTCTGTGAATTTGCCAGTGGGATTGGAAACTTAAGAAATTCCGTAGAGGAATATGGCGCCATGGCTTAGTTGGTAAAGCGCCTGTCTAGTAAACAGGAGATCCTGGGTTCAAATCCCAGTGGTGCCTCATTGAGATATTTTATGGTATTATTCTGCATGAGTGCATTACGGGTTAATAATCCAAGTAACTACCTGGTAATTGAGTTTGACTTAATAGAAGTGTTAAGGAGACTTGTTTTTCCATCACAACATTAAATGGGTGCCAAGTTCAAATCCTGTGCTTGATTTATTTTTAGAAATTGAAAATGTAAGTTTTTGTTTTGGAACATAAACGTTTGCATTTCCCAATGCGACCGTATTTTGAGATTCGCAATTAATATTCAATATCCAATATATATACTTGTGAAGTAAACAAGCCGATTGCAACTATTCATGTGGGAACGATGGATTACACGTTTCTTCGGAGTGGCAGGTAGGACCTGGTTGGACAGCGCATTCGTGCGATCTGTGTCACGTGGCGCAAGCGGCGCGTCACGTGGTGCTGAGCCCGCCCGAAGCGCTCTATGAAATACAATCGAGGGCGTGCTATGCGCCACAGACGTACAGACGGACAATAATCCCTGGTGGGCAGTGTGGAACTGTTGTTCCTACCTGTAATAGCGTTTCACCTTCAGGATTCAGCAAACTCACATCTGAATTACGGTAATCGTTTGATCAATCACAGTGCAGTGTAATTTCTCAGCATTCCATTTCTTAAAGGTGCTAAATTTGTATATAATCCCCAATCAGTGACATAAAAATGGCTTCTCGAGATTTCACTCTAAAAGAGCAAATCGACAAGGATGGGATTCGAACCCATGCGTGCAGAGCACAATGGATTAGCAGTCCATCGCCTTAACCACTCGGCCACCTTGTCACATGTTGCCATGATTAATAACTAATCTCAAAAATATATGCGTTCTAG
Source organism: Callorhinchus milii (assembly GCF_018977255.1). NCBI lineage: Eukaryota > Metazoa > Chordata > Chondrichthyes > Chimaeriformes > Callorhinchidae > Callorhinchus > Callorhinchus milii. The sequence goes on along the minus strand of NW_024705746.1, from coordinate 962 downwards.
GCATCACATTTCTTGAATGCATCAACATTTTTATCGGAGTTTCTGTGAATTTGCCAGTGGGATTGGAAACTTAACAAATTCCTAGAGGAATATGGCGCCATGGCTTAGTTGGTAAAGCGCCTGTCTAGTAAACAGGAGATCCTGGGTTCAAATCCCAGTGGTGCCTCATTGTGATATTTTATGGTATTATTCTGCATGAGTGCATTGACGGGTTAATAATCCAAGTAACGCCCTGGTAATTGAGTTTGACTTTATAGAAGTGTTAGGAGACTTGTTTTTCCATCACAACATTAAATGGGTGCCAATTCAAATCCTGTGCTGATTTATTTTTAGAAATTGAAAATGTAAGTTTTTGTTTTGGAACATAAACGTTTGCATTTCCCAATGCGACCGTATTTTGAGATGTCCCAATTAAATCAATATCCATATATTATACTTGTGAAGTAAACAAGCCGATTGCAACTATTCATGTGGAGAACGATGGATTAACACGTTCCTTCGGAGTGGGCAGGTAGGAACCTGGTTGGACAGCGCATTCGTGCGATCTGTGTCACGTGGCGCAAGCGGCGCGTCACGTGGTGCTGAGCCCGCCCGAAGCGCTCTATGAAATACAAATCGAGGGCGTGGCTATGCGCCACAGACGTACAGACGGACAAATAATCCCTGGTGGGCAGTGTGGAACTGTTGTTCCTACCTGTAATAGCGTTTCACCTTCAGGATTCAGCAAACTCACATCTGAATTACGGTAATCGTTTGATCAATCACAGTGCAGTGTAGTTTTCAGCATTCCATTTCTTAAAGGTGCTAAATTTGTGATATAATCCACAATCAGTGACATCAAAAATGGCTTCTCGAGATTTCACTCTAAAAAGCAAATCGACAAGGATGGATTCGAACCCATGCGCAGAGCACAATGGATTAGCAGTCCATCGCCTTAACCACTCGGCCACCTTGTCACATGT